>NW_015505643.1:49991-86265 GCF_001515645.1 Sinocyclocheilus grahami | reverse complement strand
CTGAAGACTGCTCTGCTTCTAGCACTGGCATCAGTAAAGGGAATAGGGGACCTGCAGGCGCTCTCCATTAGCCCTGCCTGCCTGGAATTCGGGCCTAACGACACTAAAGTCGTCCTGAAACCAAGGCATGGTTACGTACCTAAGGTGCTCTCCACTCCGTTCAGAGCAAAGGTAATTACGCTCTCCGCACTCCCCCCCTTAAAGAGGACAGAGAGTTATCTCTGCTCTGCCCCGTCAGAGCTCTGAGAATCTATATTGAGTGTTCCACCCCTTATAGGCGGTCGGAACAACTCTTTGACAGCTTCGGTAACCGCACCAAAGGGCTTCCGGTCACGAAGCAAAGACTCTCTAGATGGATAGTAGACTCCATCTCGCTAGCGTACTCTTCTTTGGGCCTTTAATGCCCCATTGGAGTACGGGCCCACTCGACTAGAGGCATCGCCTTGTCTCGGGCATGGTCCAGTGGTGTGTCCATTGCGGTTGTTTGTGAGGCGGCCGGCTGGGTCTCGCCGTCCACATTCGCAAGGTTTTATAACCTGGAAGTCCCGGCCTTGCAGGCCAGGGGCCTTTTTGTTTGAAGAGTGCATGCGCTGCATAAACAGATCTGGCAGAGAGCCCTTGGCCGTATCACGCTCAAGCTCTCTGGCATTAGTTCACCTGTTAGCTCCCGACCCCTAGGGGTCGAAGTTACAGGAGTACTCTGGAACGATTAACCAGGCCAGGTGTGACCCCAGAAAGCTCAGCCCATCTTAGCCTTGGGTTGTTGTTAACTTCTCTATGGGCATTGGTTGCTTATGGAAGTTTGATACTTTTAGTCGTTCAACTACATTAGCATGGTGTGATTGTACTGTGTTCCCATATGCGTCTAGCAATACGCAGTACGAGTGTAGTATCGAAAGGGAACATACTTGGTTACTAATGTAACCTCGGTTCCCTGAGATATGGGAACGAGAACTGCTTTGCTAGCCGTGGTATGTAGCTGCACGACTCAGTCGTCGCTTCAGTCGAAGTAACCTGAGAATCCTGTGGCGAACGCCCGCTTATATAGCCAGATGCCCCGCCCCTTCTGGTGTGCTTTGGCAGGCTTCGCTCCGCTGCCTAGCTCCGCTGCCTAGCCATTGGTTCGTTTTTAATACACTGCACGAACCAATGACCGTGCAGTTTCACTGCATTAATAAAAAAAGGCGTGCGAGACGTGAATTTAAATTTGATTTATTTACAGAGGTATATGATGTCACACTTGTTTGTGTGTGAAGACACTGCAGGCAGCGGCACAGCGCAAATCCATCAATGAATGTTCCGAAGAGAAGAAAACTTAAACGGATTTCCCCTGCTCAGGGAATAGGGAGCAATGAACACTGTAAAGGGATCATATCAATTGGAACACAGTTCATGCACGTTGCTCTCTTCTAACGAGATGGTTATCTGAATCAGGTGTGTTAACTAAGAGAGACATGCAAAAAAAGGGGGGGGGGGCGAGGACTGGGATTGGGAACCACTGGCTTATGCATTGAATAGACAGTTACATTTGTTCATATTTTGGGCTCATCAGCTTTTCTGCACATAGTATGCTGTATTAGTAAGGTGTGTACGGAATGTGGTATTTCAATATCACTGTGTCAGTGCATTAGCGTTTTCTTTATATAAGGGAGGGAAACGCTTAACATGTAAATAAACACGTTTCGTTCACATTTTGGTCTCATATGCATATCTGCACATAATATATGCCTTACAGTTTTGTCCATATCACTGTCTTGACATCAAGCCACATTAAGCGTTATTCGTGTTGAGCGTTTGTATAATGTCTCTGTTCAAGTACGAGGTCTGCTAATTCACAACCGAGTGAGAGTCATACTCGCAAAGGTTAATTATTAAACCAAACAAAATCAGAACTTTCAAAAACACGCAGCAATGTGATTCTATTATTGAGTGATAGGCAGTGGGTTTAATCAGTGACATTATTAATAGATTTGCTATTCGACGTCTTCTCATATCCACGACCTGCTTCCCTTGTTTTTTTTACACATAGAAAAGGCAAAAACCATATTGCATTGTCCAGTTTTCTCTCAGAATGATGATCTGAGTTACTACTGCAATTCTCGATGCAGCATGAATGACATGCAATAGTGACATTTTTCACAATCCCGACAGAAAATCAAAATACTTCCCTAAACTCAATAGCAGAAAGGCAGAGCCAGAGCCATTGAGAGAGAGCGATCCTCCCAGTATGGTGGATAAAAAAATCAGTTTCCCAGAACTCAGTGTGGCATGACGTCAGCTTCACATTCTCTATTAGTTATTGTAAATGGTTTATGGCAATCAGTTTTCTCAAATGGTTTGAGTTACCTTCACTCGTTGGGTTTTACAATGTAGTAGGAGACATGGTGATGTCTCCCACACACACACTGTCACTTTAATCAGTCTGAAATAAGCTCTTTTGCACTACAAATCATTTTTTTGCACTACATCACTATATCTGCACTGTTGTTTACTTTACTGGTTTGCACTCTATCTTCCATATGCCTTGTGCTTTATAAATATATTTTTACATTTTACCTTATTTGTATATTTGTATAGTTGTATTTTGTATAGTTGTATTTTGTATTTAATCTGTATTTATGTTATCTGTATGCACCCAAGGGTCTGAGAGTAATGCAAATTCAATTCTCTGTGTGTGGATGTGCTGTACATGTGGAAGAATTGACAATAAAGCAGACTTGACTTGACTTGACTTGACTTTCTCTTATTCTTGATTTTCTTCTCTCTAGGCACACACTGTGTTCTGAGTCAGAACCTTAATGATGGACGGAGAAGACACAGGCTAACAAGACCTTGTGAAGCACCTAATTGGTAGGTCTGCCATGTAACTACCTGAGTCAATGGCTACAGAAAGCCAACACTGAATTCTCATTTTAACAGATTTAAGTAGAGGGTGTTCACTGGAGACTCAGCATGTCACCAATCAGGAGAAGATGTCCTTCATGTCACATGTATGGTCTGTAATAGTCATTACCCATTATGCTCTAAAGAAGAAAGGGCAGCAGCATAACATTTATAATGGTTCTTCAGCTTCTGAATCTGATATTTCATTTCCCTTTGATTTCTTTCTACTATATTACAGTGCCATAAATTGCTTTGTGAGTGAGTGCTGTGCCTTTCTAATTTCTGAAGATATCGTGGTAATCATTTTGACTAACCAGCGGAAGGGTGAGATCTTTACGGCTTAGGCAAAATCCTGCTCATTAATGCACAGAGCCAAACAGCTCCTAGACTTGACAGAAACAGAATAAATCTGGATTGACCTCCCCAGTCATATCACTGCTAAGAGTGCACATTTACATCTCTCCAACACAGGGCAGAGTTAAATAACCGTGTCTATGGTAAAGAAAAAAATATTTGTGTAAATTAAAACATTTAAGCAGAGTTCATAAAGATGTATGCTTTGTATTCATTATGGATTTGAATATTTACAAGATTTTCAAGTGTCAGTTAATGACTCAAAAAATTTAATGTGCGGAAACCATCAAGTAAAAAGTACTTCATGGCCCTAGTTCAGGTTCTCAGGCCCATGGATACTTGGATGCTTAAACTGTGTACCCAAACTGAAGGTGGCAATAACAGCAGATGCACAATGCAATCGAGAGTGTGTGTATGTGTATGTGTATACAATGAATGGAACGCAACATCTTAATCTGAGGCCAACAATTTATCACTTAGAGGTGAGAAGCTTTAAGAGCCGAGGACCAGTTTAGTCAGGGACCATGGAATGTTATTTTCATGGCCACAGCTGATTCTGGAATAGAGTCTGCACGTCATTCTCACCCACCATGCTGCACTCGTATAGGGCTATCGAGTTTGAGTATGACTCACCTTCCAAATGCTTTATTTCATTCTCTCTCTCTCCATCACGCTCACTCTGCTTCCATTCACAACACACACTGTGACGGTATAATGAAAATGCAGAGGGGAGAATAGAGAGAGAGAACATCATGTTCTGCCACACACATTCCAAGCTGGAATGAGAATTTGGGGCTTTGGGAAATATGGTTTATATATCTGATTGAAAGGATACACAGAAGCAAACAGAACATAAATCAGATCTGCGGCTTTTGATGTGAAGCATCAGCAAAATGTATGAATAATATTGAAACTGTTACCTTTAAAAGCCACTGTGAGACTGTAATATTCAGTTCATTCTGTTTTCTCTGTGTGAAAAAAAGCAACACGGCAAAGGGTCTTGATTACTGCCTTGAATATACTGTTGTATATTCTCTTTGCACTGCATTTGAAGCTTGTGGTGTCACTTCCAGCAGAGCCACTTAATAAAGCACCCAGGGTTCACTAGGGCTTACAACCTCCTCAGTTACCATTGTGTTTTGCTAACAATAATAATAATAAAAAAATAATAATAATTGCTGATTGCTATGGAAGAAAATGGCAGAAAATATGTTTCAGACTTAAACTGATCCTTTTATCCACTGTGTGAAATATTTGAAAGAATACTCTTATAACTGACACTATAGTGGCACATTTGCATTCCTAAAATGAACAATTTTTTTAAATAAACTATATTTTTAATTTCTGATTTGAAATTTTTGTTTAGTATTATTTATATAATAATATATTTAATTTTCATTTTTTAATATTTTGAAATACCATTTATATTTGTTTGTCGTTTTTATTAGTATTTTTCAACAAATATTTATATTTAGCTATTATTTAGAATTATTTCCATTTCAGTTTTAGTAGTTTTAGTACTTCCACCTTTTTTATTTCAGTTAGTTGCCAAGGCTGTCACAGTTATGGAGTTTTCTTTTGTGCGTATGTGTTTTCTTATGTTCCTTGTTCTCTTGCCCTGGGGCGCATTTCCCAAAAGCAATATTGTCACAAGTTCCGTCGTCACCAATAGAGTTCAATGGAACTTGCAACCATAGTTAGCTAACGATACTTTTGGAAAACACATCTCTGTTTAATTCTTGTCTCCCTAATTTATGATCTTGTCATTAGTTTCCTTGGTTACGTATTAGTTTCAGGTGTGTCTTATTAATTCACCCATTACTCCCAGTTTGGTTCTGTTCTCTGCCTAAGTTTCAAATAAAACTGCAAATGGATCCCAGCCGTGTTGATGAATCATTACACAGGTATTTGTTTAACCTTTGTGTTTGTGATGTGCACAATCCTGCAACACTCCTGTGTTTATTCCTTGTTGATTTTATAACAAAAATGTGTATAACTATTTTTTTTTTTTGGTACAAATTGTAAGGGAAACCGGTAAATTTAGCTCAAAGGGAGTCATTTAAGATTTTTAAAGGGAATTTGGACCGAATCACTGTTTTACGGCTGATCACTGAGACGGCCAGCGAGTCATTGAATGACCATATGACATAAATTCTGCAATGGATATTTATATCCCAAATATAGTGAAAACCCTATTAAATGGCACAGTAACAAGATCGGCAGTTTAAGACATTAACTTGTGAGCACAAAACACATACTACTTTTCAATATAAATTAGGCTTTATTGGATAAATCTAAGACATAACTAATCTAACACACGCATTCTCACAAGTTGCAGAAAGTGAGGAAATAGTTTAAGAGAATGAAAATGTGAAATCCCAAGTTTACAGCAATATGTGCAATTGCATAGATCTGAACAATCATCAATCACTTAACTAACCCTCGCATGGAGTTCCTCAATTAGGTTAAAATGTGTATTAAATGCACCAGTTCAGCTAGAATCTGGAGGTACTTGCGTTGCATTGCCTGTACGGGGTTCCCTTTGTTGTGACGGTCGCTGATTGGCTGGAAGTTCAGTCTTGGGGAAGCCAGTGGTTGAGCGTTGGCTGACGTCGCGGCGCTGTGGTCTGAAGTTGAAGTTTAGACGGCACTCTTTCGGAGATGAGGTGTTGGGCAAAACTTAACTCGGAACACACGAAACTCTCAACGGAAAATAAAAAACTAAAGAAATAGAAGTAAAGTTTGACAAGACTAGGTGGCGTTTCTCCTCATGGTTTTGGAGGGGCTGGCGTGTAAGCCAGAGCACGCTAAAGAAGCATGATTAAAAAGCATAGCTCAAAGCTATGACTAAAAAGAGGAGAGTAAAACAGAGCGAGCAAAGGAGGAGAGCTGAGAGAGATGGTGTCCTGAGTATTTAAACTGGGCTTTTGGACACCTTCCAAATGGTGTTTTGACCAATTAGATGTCGTCTTTGCTCGGGGTGTTAAATATTTCTCATCCCAATTCATAAATCAAAATGTTATCTTCTCAGTCACATGGTCCAAGCTTTTCCCGCTCTTGCAGAGTATAATTTTGGACATGATTTCTATAACAAGAATACGATGCATTTGACAGAATTGATTGGAAGAAATGTTTCAAGCATGAAGATTCAAACACACGCATACTAAGCATGGGGACCCTTAAGCTATTCAGTAGTTATCAAAAAGACATACACAATACGTGATTAAAACATGATAGTTAAACGTGTGGGTTACAAACATAATATGGAGTTATGCATGGCAATGATTAGTTGCTCACAACAATTCCTTTTAGTGTCATTTAGGTGCATGGAAAGGAAGTTTCTGTGGATGAGGACACGTTCTGTGAAGACCAGAGGTTAAGAGGTCTGTAAGGAATCTCTGAAAGTCTGTTCTTTGTCTCCTAGGTGGGGGAGTCAATCCAAAGAGCTTGTGATTGCTATCACTGGTTACCATGTGATTGGTCACGGCGTGCATCTCTTTTGACCATTAATCTTAATTACTTGCCCCAAAATTGACAATCTCCTTGGAATTGTCAAGTGTTCTTTTGTTTAAATGCTGTGAGCTACTCAAAGCTGCTGGTTGGTTCCGGCTTGTGGGGCCAGGATCTGATTTACGACATCCTGTGTCTTGGGCCTCTGTGGAATTTGTCATGTTTTGACCAAATCTGAGATTGTCTGATACCCTACAAAATTGTAATCTTTAGTTTTTCATCTTTTTATTATAGCTTTTTTCAATTCAAATTTTAGTTTTACAGTTTCCATTCACGCAGATGCATGCTGCCTAGTGCCTTTATAGAAAACAGTTGCCCATGGGGTTTTACCAAGACGGCCATTTGGACACCTCCCAAATGGTGTTTTGACCAATTAGATGTCGTCTTTGCTCGGGGTGTTAAATATTTCTCATCCCAATTCATAAATCAAAATGTTATCTTCTCAGTCACATGGTCCAAGCTTTTCCCGCTCTTGCAGAGTATAATTTTGGACCTGATTTCTATAACAAGAATACGATGCATTTGACAGAATTGATTGGAAGAAATGTTTCAAGCATGAAGATTCAAACACACGCATACTAAGCATGGGGACCCTTAAGCTATTCAGTAGTTATCAAAAAGACATACACAATACGTGATTAAAACATGATAGTTAAACGTGTGGGTTACAAACATAATATGGAGTTATGCATGGCAATGATTAGTTGCTCACAACAATTCCTTTTAGTGTCATTTAGGTGCATGGAAAGGCAGTTTCTGTGCCATTCTGTGGATGAGGACACGTTCTGTGAAGACCAGAGGTTAAGAGGTCTGTAAGGAATCTCTGAAAGTCTGTTCTTTGTCTCCTAGGTGGGGGAGTCAATCCAAAGAGCTTGTGATTGCTATCACTGGTTACCATGTGATTGGTCACGGCGTGCATCTCTTTTGACCATTAATCTTAATTACTTGCCCCAAAATTGACAATCTCCTTGGAATTGTCAAGTGTTCTTTTGTTTAAATGCTGTGAGCTACTCAAAGCTGCTGGTTGGTTCCGGCTTGTGGGGCCAGGATCTGATTTACGACATCCTGTGTCTTGGGCCTCTGTGGAATTTGTCATGTTTTGACCAAATCTGAGATTGTCTGATACCCTACAAAATTGTAATCTTTAGTTTTTCATCTTTTTATTATAGCTTTTTTCAATTCAAATTTTAGTTTTACAGTTTCCATTCACGCAGATGCATGCTGCCTAGTGCCTTTATAGAAAACAGTTGCCCATGGGGTTTTACCAAGACGGCCATAGAGTGAAATGACTCGCCTTACAGGGACTTTGAAAGTTTACATAAATACCATTTGAAATCCATAAATATTTGTTCTGAGCATTGGCCAAGGCTCAGTTCCTGTGACTGGTATAAAATCAAAGATGAAATGACTGTTTAGAAGCCATTTGTATCGAAAAACGTAAGTATCTGCAGTGTCAAAATCTACTGGGAATAAAGGAAAGAGCACAACATGTGTTTTTCAAATGAGTGTCGGTGTGCAGGGACTTGCTGACACTCATTTCTGCAGCGAGACCCTGCCAAAGTAGCAGCCAGGCTGATGTGCATTTGAAATCTTATTTTCATTTAGTGTGCTAGTAAAGGGCTGTAGAGTTATGAGATGTTATGATCATGCGCCTTTGTGTGGGCTCCAAATGACGTTGTCTAGACTACTGACTGTGAATTGAATGTTTCAGAGTCATTTTGAAATGAACTCTCTAGTGAACGTGTCTCAGTAAACTTTATTCCATCTATTTCAAGTGATTTTTTTTTTTCTTTTTCCCGCTCTTGCAGAGTATAATTTTGGACCTGATTTCTATAACAAGAATACGATGCATTTGACAGAATTGATTGGAAGAAATGTTTCAAGCATGAAGATTCAAACACACGCATACTAAGCATGGGGACCCTTAAGCTATTCAGTAGTTATCAAAAAGACATACACAATACGTGATTAAAACATGATAGTTAAACGTGTGGGTTACAAACATAATATGGAGTTATGCATGGCAATGATTAGTTGCTCACAACAATTCCTTTTAGTGTCATTTAGGTGCATGGAAAGGAAGTTTCTGTGGATGAGGACACGTTCTGTGAAGACCAGAGGTTAAGAGGTCTGTAAGGAATCTCTGAAAGTCTGTTCTTTGTCTCCTAGGTGGGGGAGTCAATCCAAAGAGCTTGTGATTGCTATCACTGGTTACCATGTGATTGGTCACGGCGTGCATCTCTTTTGACCATTAATCTTAATTACTTGCCCCAAAATTGACAATCTCCTTGGAATTGTCAAGTGTTCTTTTGTTTAAATGCTGTGAGCTACTCAAAGCTGCTGGTTGGTTCCGGCTTGTGGGGCCAGGATCTGATTTACGACATCCTGTGTCTTGGGCCTCTGTGGAATTTGTCATGTTTTGACCAAATCTGAGATTGTCTGATACCCTACAAAATTGTAATCTTTAGTTTTTCATCTTTTTATTATAGCTTTTTTCAATTCAAATTTTAGTTTTACAGTTTCCATTCACGCAGATGCATGCTGCCTAGTGCCTTTATAGAAAACAGTTGCCCATGGGGTTTTACCAAGACGGCCATAGAGTGAAATGACTCGCCTTACAGGGACTTTGAAAGTTTACATAAATACCATTTGAAATCCATAAATATTTGTTCTGAGCATTGGCCAAGGCTCAGTTCCTGTGACTGGTATAAAATCAAAGATGAAATGACTGTTTAGAAGCCATTTGTATCGAAAAACGTAAGTATCTGCAGTGTCAAAATCTACTGGGAATAAAGGAAAGAGCACAACATGTGTTTTTCAAATGAGTGTCGGTGTGCAGGGACTTGCTGACACTCATTTCTGCAGCGAGACCCTGCCAAAGTAGCAGCCAGGCTGATGTGCATTTGAAATCTTATTTTCATTTAGTGTGCTAGTAAAGGGCTGTAGAGTTATGAGATGTTATGATCATGCGCCTTTGTGTGGGCTCCAAATGACGTTGTCTAGACTACTGACTGTGAATTGAATGTTTCAGAGTCATTTTGAAATGATGAACTCTCTAGTGAACGTGTCTCAGTAAACTTTATTCCATCTATTTCAAGTGATTTTTTTTTTCTCTGACAATGTTTGCTTGATTTGAACTTCATGTCCCCATTTTATTCAAATTTATCTTTTTTGCATTTACCTGTCTTTTATTTTTGTTTATAAACCTTGTCTTAAATTTAAAAGCAGCCTCGAGCACATTGAGCACAGCCTTTAATTATATCAGTGCTTGTGCATTTTAAAAGCAAATTTCTTAATGTTATGTAAGGAAGGGCCCTAACATTCTGAAAGATATATCAGCTAATTTTAAAAGGTAAAATATTTTAAGCCACAATTTAAGGTGGATTTATGACTGTTGCTTTTTATTTATTAATTATTTTTTTTTATTTGTGTGAACACCTATAGGAAAAAGTTGGAGATACCAAACTTTTAGTCTATTGAGGGCACATTTATGAATTCTCTTTTAAGGTCCATTCACACCAAGAACGATAACTATATTAGCCTCCACACCAATGGACGATAATGCTTTGATTATTAAAAGCGCATGGGGCAGTTATGTCACCTGCCACTTTAAATGCTCAAGCTTTTTAAAATCAGGTGGCTTTTGAATGACTGCCAATGTTTATATCATTTATCAGCTGTAAAAAAATCTTTCTGAAAGTGATTCCAATGATATTGTTCCTCTGTGTCATAGCTGTTGTGCTGACTTCACTACACTTATAGAATTAGAATGATTATTAAAACTTTATGATTTATAGTTATCATTCTTGGTGTGAACAGACCTTTTAGGACGGATATATATCGCTCATCTTTTTCTCTCTGCTTTCTCTCATCTACCTCTCACTTTGTCTAGCTGACTCTCTTTCTGTCTCCCTCACTTTCCACAGCCTCCCTCTGTGTCTGTGCAGGTTCAGTGACTCATCTATTGACAGATAGCTGGGGAGCATTGTGAATGCTGGGGGAGGGGATTGTCTTCAGACTCTCCCAGATCCAAATGTACAGAAAGATCCAGAGACTAATTCATTTAAAAACAAGGTGTTATCCAGCATGACAGGAAAAAAGATGGAGGGGTAAAGCACGAAACAAGCACAGGCTGCGCTTAGATATGGCGTTCTAAACAGACTTGAGTGAGGGGTCATGAGAGATTAAAGGGCATATAAATAGAGATGAGCACCATGCAGTCAAGATACATTTTTTTTTTTTAGGCAATGTTCAAGCTGCAATTTAGAATCCATCTGTCATTTCAGGTACTGATGATTGAGATGGGAATGTAGTTTCTGTAGTTTTAATATTAAAAAAAGCTATTTTAGTAATGTGAGCAAAAAGGTTAAAAGATTGTGAGATGTAATCTCAGAATTCTCAGAAAAATGTCAGAATTGTGAGATCCATGGTGGAAACAAGATTTGGGATTTGAAGTAATTTAAGTAATTTGCTCCATCGTTTGTATTGAGGTTGTGTGCCAAGTTTGGCCTAATTCAATTTTCATAACATCCATGTTGCTTTCAAGTTGGTTGGTTTGGTAAAAAAAGAATCTGCCAATATACAAAATAAATTTAAATGAAGTAGAAATGAGAAACACAAAATAAAATGTTACAACAAAGGACCAAAACATGTTAACTCACACAACCACATCTACACACATAACATCTTTTAAACCTTGATTAAATGACCAGTTTACAAATATAATTAAAGAACCAGTTTTACAATATGTTGCTAGAATGTTATGATGAGTTACGTATTTCGCTACAGACAACCAATAATAAACCGCCTCCATGCTAACCGTATTAAATATTCAAGACCTCTAATATGAAGAGCCCCCCCCCCCCACCCCCTCTGTCTGTTTCACATCCAGTCCCTGAAGAACGCATACGCATGAATAGAAGGAAAAGACATGCATATCAAATCAACAAACCATTCACATAATATTCTCACAGCTGTACCTGTACAAACACAAGTCGAGTGAGTGTGTGTGTTTGTGCGCACTGCATGTTCATTAAAAGTCAATGACTGATTCCCCTCTCTCTTTGTCTTTTCTCTGTCTGTCTCTCTAGCTCTATTTCTCTCTGTCTTTCTTTTCCCACATCTTTTCTTACACCTGTGGCCTGTGCGTCATCCTACTAATTCCAGTTTCAAGGTCAGCACTGTGCAGATCAGAGCTGATCCCATTGGCTCTGTGAGTCCACACTGTGACGCCACCACGCATCCACAGATTCATTAAAACAGCACATCCGTCTATCCTTTTTCCACTCACATGTAAACACACAGCCCTCTTTTCCCCTTCCATTCTCACAAAGAGTGACTTGACACCTAATTCTATATCAGTCCTCAGCTACGTGAGTCTAATTTCAACACATCATTTTATCATACCTTATAATTTCCTTTCATGTCTTTTTGTTATTTATGCTTGTTTTTTTCTGTATCTTTCTCCTTGTTGCATACATTTAGTGCATGTCAAAGTTTAAGGGAAATTTCCCATTTGTCACGTCTGCTATTCAGTAAGCCTTATTAATTATTAATCTAACGGTTCGCCACACGGGAGACCATTACCAAATTAACCGTACCCTGGCAATATGTTGCCTGCTGCACTATTACTGCAAAGAGATAGAGAGAGGGAAAGACCGAGAGAGAAAAGCGGAGCAACACAGAATTAAGACAGAGAAAAAGACATAGACCTTTATTAATCTTATTTACAAATGGCTTAAAATTCTACAGTTGTTTATTAATTGCTATTCATACACTCACTATACAAATAAAACTGACATGAAAGAATGAAAGCAACGCTATAAGGGACTTCTTGCAAAGTAATAACGATAATTAAATGGTAATGTCAAATATTGATCAAATAAAAAATAATAATAAAGAAATGGTTTCACTTAAATATCTATATAAAAACAAATGAATTTGGCACTTGATCTTTTCTAATATAAAAACATCCATTCCTTACAATTAGCAGTGTGTCTTGTGTCTGTCTACAGCTATTGCTCCCTGTATTCCTCTGCTGTAGACCCTTTCTC
Source organism: Sinocyclocheilus grahami (assembly GCF_001515645.1). Taxonomy (NCBI): domain Eukaryota; kingdom Metazoa; phylum Chordata; class Actinopteri; order Cypriniformes; family Cyprinidae; genus Sinocyclocheilus; species Sinocyclocheilus grahami. Next base: position 73,465 of record NW_015505643.1, on the reverse strand, counting down.
AGTGTTTTTTTCCCCTGGGTTCTGCAGTCATTTTGTCAAACTTGCCACAGGTTGTGACTTCTCTGAAGATTAAATTTGCATCAGTTTTTTGTATTTTTGGCATTGTGAAACTGAACAACCTGCCCTCCATCTTCTGTGATTCAGGCGATGCTGCTTTCACTTGAAGGTCTTGAAAATCCAGTGTCTTGCAGTTGCTGTGATACCGCTGTCTTGAAAGTTTGTCAATGTCGGTGGTAAAACAGTCAATAACACATCACTCATAAGATTCTGGTTTACCTGTATTCCTGTAGGAACAAACCCCAAATAATTTTATATAAGCTGGAGAGTCCGAATATACCACCCTTTTTGATTCTAAAGATAATTTAGTAAGTACTCTAGTTTAAATTATTTGTTTATTTTTCATTTTGACCTTTTAAGATCTCCAACACTTGTCAGTCAAGTCAAACTGCACCGAGCTTCATTCAGTGGTCAATGTAACATTGTCACACTCAGCCAATGTTGACATGACCTGTATAAGTTAACTAAACATTTTGGATTGTGGCTTCCACAACCCTTCCCCTTCAGGTTAACTGGGAAAGATGACCCAATAAAGCACAAGTCTGTCTGACTGCTTAGCTGTTCGAGCTTACAGATGATTTCTGGTTGAAAACGTATTCAGAAACAAAAGTAACTACTACAACAAATCCAGAATGCTTAATTTACAATGCTCTTTAACTGAAAATGATTGGCCTTTGTCTATTTTTACAGATCCTACAAAACCTCTGTGAAACAGGAAATTGATAAGACAATACAGAAAAAATAAGTAAAGATTGCGTTTGAGTTTCCTTCCCCCCCCTAAATTGACTTTTACATTCAATTTCTTGTCTTATTGCTGTGGCATGCTTTTTCAAACTTCTGATGTGCTAAGACTTACAGCACTTATTGCATATCCATATAATGCTGATGCAACAGTTTTGCTTGTATCTTGGAAAAAGCAGCAACATCTACATTTTCCCTCTTTCTTTTAGAAAAGCAATTTGTTCAACTAAACACAAACACATATGATATGTGAGATATTTCTTGGCCTACTAGTGAGTGCCTACTTCTCTGGCCTCTGCTCACTGAGACCCTCTTGAAATCCTGCTCTTCCATCCTCCTTTTCCTCTTGACCCTGGTTCTTGTCTGTGCAATCGTTCAAACTCTTTTGTGTGTGTGTATTTGTTCAATATGTGAAGGAGGAATATTGGGAACAAAAATTACTTTTATGCAAATTCTGCTTTAAAAGTTGATTAGCCAATGATTCATTTCTCAATGATGAATATGGCAACGTTTTTTTTCATTGATGCTGCATTTATGACTCATTGACTGATTTGCTAACAGCACATCCTTGATCGTAACAGTCAGATTCAGTAAACAGCTAGTAGACAGGATGTCATACCCTCCAAGAGAACAAGTGTCACTCTAAACTCACAGACTTAACAAACTGTTCAACACAAATACTAACTCACCTTCTAAAGACAGACATGAGATGAGATGAAGAAAACATCCATTTGAGATAATTGTATTTATGAAGAAATGGAAGATGGGTCACAAAAAGTGCTGCTTGTTCAACTGCACGCATTATGATAGACCGATGCTGCATTTATGACTCATTGACTGATTTGCTAACAGCACATCCTTGATCGTAACAGTCAGATTCAGTAAACAGCTAGTAGACAGGATGTCATACCCTCCAAGAGAACAAGTGTCACTCTAAACTCACAGACTTAACAAACTGTTCAACACAAATACTAACTCCCCTTCTAAAGACAGACATGAGATGAGATGAAGAAAACATCCATTTGAGATAATTGTATTTATGAAGAAATGGAAGATGGGTCACAAAAAGTGCTGCTTGTTCAACTGCACGCATTATGATAGACCTATAGAAAAAAATATTTTAATCTTTTTCTTTTCTAAGAACGGCTTAACTTGAAGTGCTGTAAAAAAAAAATTGGAAAATAATATTATTTTAAGGTACTTTATGATATGTTGCCATATGGCAACAGCATACAATAGTGGATCTAACTTAAGGCAAGGCAAGTTTATTTGTATAGCACATTTCATACACAATGGTAATTCAAAGTGCTTTACATAAAATAAAATAAAAACAATCACAACAATAAAACAAGGAATTTAAAAAAAAATTTAAGAGGTTTAAAATGAATTTAAGAAGACGATTATACATATAATATAGTGCAATCAGTTCGGACATCGCACAGTGCTCATTCAATAAATGCACAGCTAAACAGATGAGTTTTGAGTCTGTATTTAAATGTGACTAATGTTTTAGCACATCTGATCTCTTCTGGAAGCTGATTCCAACTGCGGGTGGCATAATAACTAAAAGCACATTCCCCTTGTTTTGTGTGAACCCTTGGTATTTCTAACTGACTCGATCCTAATGATCTGAGTGGTCTGTTAGGTTTATATTCAGTGAGCATATTAACTTAGAATAAGTGTAAGCTTACTTAATTAATATTTTTCCTCAAATGTTGTTTGTGTTGATTCAATTGGTTCTATTACAAGCTTTAACACAGTACTTACTTATTGACACCTTATACATTCTTTCCAACAACTTGTGCTTTTTTTTTCTTCAACTTGTGCTATTCTTTTTTTGCTGAATAATGATTTATAATTGTTCTAATTTCATTAAATTTTTCATGAATATTATTTAAACTGCAAATTTATACAGTTAAAACAAATGTAATACTGTGTATATAATGTATCATAAAACACTGACCTAAAACATTGCAGTTCATGAAAACATGAGCCCCCCCCCCAGCTCTTCCTAACTTTTTTGAGAGGTGAATGTCATCATAACATTACAGTGATGTTTTAGATTTTTTTTGTAGAAGTGACACGGACTGTTCCTTGTTTGTTACTGATGTTTTAGTTTGCTTTCAGCAACTACCGACAAGAGACGGCAGTCTGTCAGAGATCTCGCCACAGGAAAAAAAACTGCAGGTCATGTGACTTAATCAAAGCACATCATTGGCTAAACTAAGGTCTTCTCTTTCCAACAAAAAAAATGAGAATGTTCTCTTAAAGAGACCGTGGCAAGGAAATGAACACAAAGAGTATGTTGCCATATGGCTACACCATGCGGTAGAGGGTTAAATACTAAAATTAGCTAATGCAAGTTCACAGTTCTTCAATATGTTGTCATAACTCAGTTTAACTCAATGCAATCCAATTAGATTTGTAAAACAAAGGTTTACTTAATCCATTTGTGTTGTCCGTTTTTGCTGGCATTATCTAGAGTGTCCATACATCCTCTTAGCCGGGATTTCTAAATTGCCTGAAAGGTCTGTGTTTTGGCTTTGCTTTCCTATTGAGGTGCTCTCTACAGTCCACATAGTCTCTACAAAATATAGGTTCTTTACTGGCATTGATGGTTCCATGAAGAACCTTTAACATCCATGGAAGCTTTCCATTGCACAAAAGGTTCTTTATAGTGGAAATCCAGTGCCTGGATGCTATTGGTCAAACTACTTTTCAATCATTAGCTTACGCAAGTATAAAAACGATAGGAAAACAAAGCCAAAACCTGGACATTTTACACAATTCACAAATCCCAGCCAGGACATTTCTAGGAAAAAAAAGGACCCATGATCAGCCTACATTTACTAAAACCGAAATTAAGTGTTATTTTGTGTTTTTGAGCAAAATGAAAAAAGGGACAACCCTGTTAGTTTTTAATATTCTATGTAGGGATTTACATGAAGAGTAGAGATTGTGTTGAGGATGACTGTATACTAGTATAATTTATGCTGTATACTGCATCTTAGTGTGTGCTATCCATAGTTTTCAGTCATGTGACTGGCTCGAAGACCTGGCGGGCAAAACTTCCATAAAACTGCAGCACAAGCTTGTCAATTTTCTATCTGTTCCAATCCAAAAATATTTAGATCACCTCTCAAAAGAATAAAACAAAGATATGTGAACAAAATGCAAGTTTTGGCCATTAGCAATCCATATAAAGCACCTGCCGCAATATTTCAATCACTAAAAACAGTGGGATGTTCTAAAACGTTTAATGTGAAAACACTTAAAGTGCCTAAAAACAGTAATATTAAAAGATCAAATTCAGTATACACTTTATTGATGATGTGTGAACCGGAACATGAACGCAGTGCGATGATTGGTTAAGTGTTTACTTTATAATGGTTTTCTATGGGAAAACATTTAATGTGACATTTTGCGATTGCATTTATATTCTGGTTTCATCTGCTTGCCTGTACAAAATCTGCATCATCAATAAGGTTAATGTAAGGGTGGGACGTCACATGAAAACTATGAATTGCTATCTAGAACCAAATAAGATTGGTTTGAGTTATTCTGACATGCCTTATTTTACTTTCTACTATTTACTTTCTCCTCTCTTAAACATACCCATAAATATAAGGCCTTTGTATAAACGGTCTCGCCTAAAGCTCTTTACTGGATATATCAGGCTAATAAACTAATGTTAGTTAAAGTAAGGATGATCCAACCTGTTACAAGACACACCGACAATTTAATTTGAATTAAGGCAATGATTCAACCTCTGAATGGAAACCTTTCCACCTTCTTACAGAAATAGAAAAACAAGTACACATGACAAACAAGCAAACACAATGAACAAACAGCACAGCACTGACTAAAGCATTATAAGCCTGGCCAAGCTGCTGTCACCAGCTGTCTCTGTGCTCACTGTTGCAATTAATTATGGAGGCAGTACTCTCCCTCCTAAGAAGGTCCATATTAACAGTGTCATTTATTCGGGGTGTAATTATTCAGTACATATTTGCTTAATTTTTTCATGCTCCGAGCTACACCATGACAAATGAGGGTGTAAATTGCAATGAACTGCAGTTTCGTTCCTGTCAAACAGGAACTGTTTTTCTTGTTTGGCCATATATTGTGTACATATCTCTCTCTCTGTGTGTAAAGGTCTGACTATATTTAGGCAGTTAGATGTTTTAAAATGTCTGCACAAATATAGTGAATCCTGTCAAAACCTTACATTTGAAGTGCTCCTCACCATTTCAAAGGCTCATAAATCAGTTTAGCTTCAATTCGACTGATATCTACTGGTCTGTGTAAGAGTTAGGTTTAAAGGTAGGGGTTTAATTAGGCTATTTTGAGAACTGAGCAAGCAATTTTCTGAGCAAAGGTTTAAATGCATCTTCAACCTCAGGTCAAAAGTACAGGACTGCATTCTCACAGCCTACCACTAGTTGGCACTGAAGACTAACATTTGAAGATCGTTCCATTAGTGAGTGTATGTGGGTGTGCTTGAGTAAATGTGAGTGTGTTCTTTTGAATGTGCGTGCGTGTAGGAGTGTATGTGTGAATTTGAGAGCATATTATATGTACTTAAAGTACAGGACTGCATTCTCACAGCCTACCACTAGTTGGCACTGAAGACTAACATTTGAAGATCGTTCCATTAGTGAGTGTATGTGGGTGTGCTTGAGTAAATGTGAGTGTTCTTTTGAATGTGCGTGCGTGTAGGAGTGTATGTGTGAATTTGAGAGCATATTATATGTACTGGTCACTGCAATATTGTGTTTGTGTATGTTTGTCTTTGTGCTGTCAGTAAGTGAACGTCCATGCTGACATTTCGGCCATTGCAAGTGTACAAAGCTATCTGTAGGACTAACATTAGAGACACAAAATCAATAGATATTAGACGAAACCCACACCCCCCACCCCAACCAATCAACAAACTGGCCTGTATTGTCTGTGAACCTTAACCCATGTTAGATACATTACTGCATTAACGAGATAAGATTAAGGCACTTGGAGACATATTGATTGGCTCAAATTAAAGGCAAAGATAGTCCCTGACCCTAAACAAGGAAATTATGCTTGTTAACTGGCAAGTGCGAATGACCCGTGTATGTTCATGATTATATGTGTGTGCGTAAAAGACAGACAAAATCGTTCTCAGAGATAAGAGAACCTTTACATAAAACAATCAGTAGAGGACAATACAAACTACAGCGCTAGGAGAAAGTCCCACGATAAGATCAGAACCATATCGACCTGCTGTGAGATCGCTTACACCGATTATTCACTGAGACACAAGACCGTTTTCTGATACTTTGAGTCTTTCAAAGCTCTGTCTGGGTTCCTTGTGTAGCACATCTGAAATGCTAATAGAATCCCATGGTTTTGATTGCTATACAAATGTTGCCTTGTCATGCCACAGTCCAGAAAAATGTCAAGGTTTCAAGCTGATGAGGTCAAGAGGGCGATTTCCATTTTTACAACATCACCTGCAGTCTTAGGTGATCATGCATCATGCATCACTTCCTATCATGCATCACTTCCTAGCAACATCTAGTAACTATGGCAGCAAGGCCAAAAGGCAATCAAGTTGATTTCATTCTAGGAACACTTTAGAGGCTCTAAATGATATCCCAGTTCTGTCAGAGTACTTTAAAACAGCTCAGCATCAAAGAGCCAATGATAAAGCCAATACAGTAGTGTCGTCACCAGAACATCAGTGAAATTGTAATAATCTGGTTTGTGTGGCCATTCAGGTCACAGAATTACTGTTAGACTCCAATTAACTTGGAATGGGAGGGAACCAGACGACAAGAGGCCTCGCCCGTGGTTGAATTCAGACCTGATGCAGACCATTTTCTGATTGACAATTTATTTCTCTCCGCATTATTATATCCACCTTCTGGAATGTCTGCCAAGATCCAAATGTAAAAGTGAGCAACGTTTCCCTAGACGCAGCTTTTCAGCAGCTGTCAATCATCCTTCATGCCCTTCTCTAAAAGAGGACACAGACCCTGGAAGTCAAAGTCGGCTACAGAGATGATGGCTGATTTTTTTTATTTTTTTTAAAGTGTGAGATGAGTTTTCAACCCCAGCCAGTCTGTATGTGTGTTATATGAACAGAAAGACGCACAGAGAGAATATAGTGAGAATATAATGGATGTATATGTATAGCATTTTATAGCAAATCATACTAAACTGCTGTTTACTCTGATGATGACTAGCAGCTCTAAAGGTTTGTATCAATAGGTACTTATTCATATTTAGTATAAAGACACGTTGTAAAATATTGCCAGGATTTCAATAATTTTACCAGCAATTTCTTACATTAACCTCTTAAGACCCGAGAAAAGATTTTTAGGAAAAAAATAGTTTTTTTCATGTCTTTATGTTTAGATATATGTATAGCATTTTATAGCAAATCATACTAAACTGCTGTTTACTCAGATGATGACTAGCAGCTCTAAAGGTTTGTATCAATAGGTACTTATTCATATTTAGTATAAAGACACGTTGTAAAATATTGCCAGGATTTCAATAATTTTACCAGCAATTTCTTACATTAACCTCTTAAGACCCGAGAAAAGATTTTTAGGAAAAAAATAGTTTTTTTTCATGTCTTTATGTTTAGAGCATAAACATAAAAAAAAAAAGATATTTCATTCATAATTTATGCTATGTCCTCGGTAGAGTTGTTTTGTTTGAATCTTGTTTGTTTGGTCTTTAATAAACAACTAAGGGGTTGAGGCTGTATTTTCATTATTGGTATAAATAGAAATTTTCTATTTATTTACATGCTGCACTGACAAGAAAATGGTTGCTTTTGAAATTGCTTTTCTGAACTGATGTATAAACCAGTACATTACTAAATATCACTTTAAGGGTAAAGATAAATCAGTGCCATTAACTCCCTCACAGTTTGGGGGTCAAATGCCTCATTTCTTCTGATATCCTCTCAGACCAAAACCCCATCCATCATCTTTACAATACTGACCATAAATAAGTGATTCTTGGCCTTGTAAGAATATAGCTTAGTCTTGCCCACTGGGGTTTGACCTTCTGTGTTGAGTCCCATTATGGACTGATGGCAATGTTTTATTCCCCAGGTATTTAGGCTGTTCCATTCCAGTTCTTTCATTAGGAGCAAGAGGCCAATGCAAAGACACTAGTAATCCAATTTCAAACCTACATGTCTGTCTGCAGAACCGATCTTGTAGTGTTTAAACATAGCCAGAGAGTTTGGCCTGAGTTACAGGATGCTATGTTTCTCAGGGTGCTGTCTTGTCACAGCTGTTTTTCACGGTTTTCACTGCCTCTTTTGCTGGAATGCATATATAAACAGTGATGTGACATTGTAGAACACCATCTGTCTCATCCGTTTCCATTCTTGGGTCCCAGACTTTGTCAACAAAGTCCTTGGAATTCTAGATGTGATGGATTTGATTGTACCATTGCCGGGGAAATGCACCATGTACAGTTTATTATAGCGGCCATTGGCCAAAGCAGGGTTCTTCCATGTGTTTTTAGGGGAGTCCATAAAAGCAAGCAGTGGCTTCCCGAGGGTAAAAGTAGTGATGTACTGTTCAGACAATGGCGTTTTCTTGCTTCTGTTGCGGTAGATTGTCCAAAACATTTTTTTTTTTACTGGTAGCTTTTAGTAGAGTATTATTTTAGTTCTGCCAGTGTGTAGCTTTGGTACTTTGAAATAATAATCTTATGTGTTTAGCACTGCTGCGTATCTGTCAATCATGAGACTGCTGATGTTTGGTTCCTTCTGTTAAATGATAAGCATATGTGTTGGTTAGGAAAAGTGTTTTTAGTAGAATTGTTCCACTTCATATTTCCCAATCATATATTTCTCAGCCATTATTGTTGAAGATTTAACATGGTCCTGGACCGATTCATTCATGTTAAGATCAGCTTAGTAAAAGGCTATTTTTCAGAATTTCTTTCTGTTTGAGTTGTAGTCCTGACATTGCATTATTTGAAGATTTTTTTTTTCCACAGTGGTCTCCCATACGTACTGACAAGGATCAACCCTGCTTATCTTCAGTTATTAGCAAGTCAACAGCCACAGGTCAACAGGCTGCTGGTATGACACATTGCGTTTTTCCATGTTTTGATCTGTGACCACAGAGAAAATCTCAGGCTTTGATTTCTTAATTTAGAGTCATCATAACTCAATCCTCAAGCTCTACAAAGGCAACTTTTCTATTTATTCAGACAAAATCATACCTCTCTAAACTTCTACCTACACTTCAGGCCACACAGCTTTGGAGTTGGTAAAAAAGCAAGGGAGTTTGTATAGGCTAGTTGAACCTTAAAGCACAAAATAAGTGTCATATTGATCAGTTGTGTCTGTTTCTTAACTCTCCCCTTTCTCTAGGCTGGTGCAAAACTAGATTGAGATATTTCTGTATTCATGCCCAAATGCTGGTATCTGGTATTGACTTCCCAAACACAGTCAGAACTGTAGACTAATAGACAGCAGACTAACCTAGAGTAAACATGACCTAACAGCCTTTTCCAGTTCACCATCAGCACTATGCTATTTTTTCACCTTAGCAAGCACCTACATCTATTCATTCATTATCATCATGTTCATGCTAAACATGGCCAAAGTTTCCAAAAAACTATTTGGACATATGACTGAGTAATTCTGTGCCAATTACACTCCTTCCGGGTTCGAATATAGGTGCGTTCACGCCATATCGTAATTACTGTGATTATGAGATTCCAACTTGTAAAAAGTATTCACGTCCTCGTAGAACTCGTAATTACAACTTGTGAACTGGGAGTTTTCTGAGAGCTACAACTTGTACCACCTGACCACCTCAGATTCATAAGGTGCTATGTTTGGGCATTGATAGTGCGATAGTTCCGAGTCCAAGGGTGTGAACAGCTCCAAGTAGAAGGTCACATGTTGTCATCTCGAAATCACAGTAATTACGACATGACGTGAATGCAGTATAAGTTTCGGAAAGTGTTTTTCAAGCATGGTTCTTCATGACGTCACGAAGAGCAAAATTCCTTGTATGGGCACTTCTCCCAGAAGAACGCGTGCACACACCCTGCTTATCTTCAGTTATTAGCAAGTCAACAGCCACAGGTCAACAGGCTGCTGGTATGACACATTGCGTTTTTCCATGTTTTGATCTGTGACCACAGAGAAAATCTCAGGCTTTGATTTCTTAATTTAGAGTCATCATAACTCAATCCTCAAGCTCTACAAAGGCAACTTTTCTATTTATTCAGACAAAATCATACCTCTCTAAACTTCTACCTACACTTCAGGCCACACAGCTTTGGAGTTGGTAAAAAAGCAAGGGAGTTTGTATAGGCTAGTTGAACCTTAAAGCACAAAATAAGTGTCATATTGATCAGTTGTGTCTGTGTTTCTTAACTCTCCCCTTTCTCTAGGCTGGTGCAAAACTAGATTGAGATATTTCTGTATTCATGCCCAAATGCTGGTATCTGGTATTGACTTCCCAAACACAGTCAGAACTGTAGACTAATAGACAGCAGACTAACCTAGAGTAAACATGACCTAACAGCCTTTTCCAGTTCACCATCAGCACTATGCTATTTTTTCACCTTAGCAAGCACCTACATCTATTCATTCATTATCATCATGTTCATGCTAAACATGGCCAAAGTTTCCAAAAAACTATTTGGACATATGACTGAGTAATTCTGTGCCAATTACACTCCTTCCGGGTTCGAATATAGGTGCGTTCACGCCATATCGTAATTACTGTGATTATGAGATTCCAACTTGTAAAAAGTATTCACGTCCTCGTAGAACTCGTAATTACAACTTGTGAACTGGGAGTTTTCTGAGAGCTACAACTTGTACCACCTGACCACCTCAGATTCATAAGGTGCTATGTTTGGGCATTGATAGTGCGATAGTTCCGAGTCCAAGGGTGTGAACAGCTCCAAGTAGAACGTCACATGTTGTCATCTCGAAATCACAGTAATTACGACATGACGTGAATGCAGTATAAGTTTCGGAAAGTGTTTTTCGAGCATGGTTCTTCATGACGTCACAAAGAGCAAAATTCCTTGTATGGGCACTTCTCCCAGAAGAACGCGTGCACACAGCAAATAGAGTGAGAGCAAGAGCGAGACCGCAGCACTGCACAGGACTTGCTCAAGAAGAATGTCTCCAAAGAAGTGTGTTTTTGGATGTGAGGGAAAGATAATCTTGTTCAGCTTCCCAAAGAACCCAGCGTTAAGGGAACAGTGGATGCAGTTTGTTTTTCTGGGACAGCAACGGAGTTTCGCACGGGTGTGTTTGTTCCCGTCATTTTGGTGATGAATGTTTTATAAACGAGGACCAGTTCGACGCTGGATTTGCAGATCGTTTGATACTGAAAGATGGAACGGTCCCAGCAATAAAATATCCCGGTTATGAGCAGGCATTGAGTAAAATGACATCAGATTTCTGTGTTTTGTTGGTAGTCGGCGCGTACTTACTCGGGACTCTTTAGCTCCGCCCAAGGCACGCCTCCAGAAGCTTGGCTGTTTTCGGAGAGAAACGTAAAGCTGTGTCTTTCTTTTATAAATCTGAACTAAAGACTCTTCGGAGATATGAAGGATGCAATACTACTGTATAGGTACTCAAGATTAACATAAGATTGGCGAAAATGTGTGTTGTGCCCCCTTTAAAGCTCATTTAAACTGTATTAGCTTAACACACACTTCTCCTTTATGTAAACGCAAATAGTCACATTTTCAAATCAAGTAAAAATTGCATGAGAATTTGGCTAAAAACAAACAGAAAACACTTTAATTAAACCATATTTTCCTGGTGATTACCCAGGCAAAAAATATTTTCTGTGGATCATCAAGAGAGCATTTTTACACCTAATATACACTACTCTTCAAATGTTTGTGGTCAGTAAGAGTTAAAAAAAAATTTGTTTATTTGGCAAGGATGCATTCAATTGATCAAAAGTGACATTAAAGAACATGCTGTTCTTTTAAACTTTTGTTCATCAAAGAACCCTGAAACACCACACAAGTGCACATCATATAATTGTGGCTTCCAAACTCATAAGCAGGAACTTCCTAAAAGGAGCTGATGACATTAGCACCCCAGCATTCAATACTTAAGTGCATCCGTTACTTCAGATTATTACTTGAGTATGACTGTACTTTATTCAACAGTGATTTTACCTTTATGGAGCCGGTAGGGTTGATTAGACTGTCTTGTACAAAGCGATGCATCTTTAATGTGCATTCATGTCTATCAATTTGTAGAAATATTATGTAGGTATTGCCAAACAGTGAAACACAAAAGACAAACATCACTGCACAATCACATTCCAAATTCACCAGGCAGTTCAGATCATCCTGTTATTGTATGATTGCACATAAATATGAGGATAAAACATCTGTCAATCATCTTTAAGCCTAATTTATAAACATTGCATTCCTCCAGAATTTCATTAATTCAGATCATTTTTACTAAACTGAATCATCAGATTGTATATGTATGTATGAATTAATGTGCTGGTTTCGATGCCCTCAAGGCAAGGAGCTTCTGTTGTGTGTGGTGTAGGTCCACTGTGTACTAAAGAGGCTCTGATAAAATCCCCATTTGTCCCTCTGTAACCAGCATCAGCCTAAGAGAGCTTTTATTAGCCTACCTTCTCTCTGCCTCATCTGTCAATCTTATGTGTAATGGAGCTTGAAGGGGAGAGAATGGAGCACAGAAAGAGAAGGAGCGCATGTGGTGATTAAAGTGCATTACCATAGTTAAAGAGATCAGCCTTAGGCTCTTATCCTGAAACTAATTTAGTCCTCTCTCACACACAGACCTACCTGTGTGGACCTACCTGAACCACTTCAGTAAATATTGGTAGTCATCCAGCATTGACTTTATAAATGTGGGACTTTTCACTGTTTCTATCACCCAGTTTGTGTATTAGTGGTGGGTATTAATCATAGAAAAAAACATGGATGTAGTGTCCATGACATCACACGTAGGATTCTGAAGAGCATTTTTTAATCCTAAAGTGGGCAGAGCCGGCGGTCGCCATCCTGGATAATCAATAACTTCAGGATAATCGAAAATGAGCAAAGAGGCGGGATGTGGGTGGAGCTGGTTGCTGAAACCATGCCCGCCTAGCGCGACGGTGGTGACAGCCGTGGCAATCCACCTGTCACTCAAGTGGCCACGCCCTTAATTCTACAGAACTTTAAGGCTTAATATAATTTAAACGGATGAGTTATAAAGAAATTCACCCCCTCTCACAGTTGTCACGAAGGGCAAGATTAGCTATATAGACCAAAACCACTTTTTGTCCCAGGCTGTAAATATATTTTTGCTGCTGTAAAGTTGGGCATTTTAACATTGGGGGGGGGGGGGGATTGACTCCCTTTTGGAGCCAGTCTCTAGCGGCCAGTCGATGAATTGCAGTTTAAGTAATTTCCCTTTTGGTTTCAAGAGAGAGACCGGAAGGTTGCCGCTTGGTATTAATCTGCAGACACTTTCAGCAGGTTACACGATAAGTGAGTAAATTAATCATTCATTCTCCTGACTCAAAAAAAATCCCATGGCACTTCTCGTAAAGAGTAGGGGTGTAACCAAATTGCCGCCACTGGCCTTTGTCTATCATGGCCTCCTAATAATCCCCATCTACTTGATTGGCTCTATGACTCTCTCTCCTCTCCACCTGTAGCCGGTGTGTGGTGAGCGCACTGGCGCCGTTGTCCTGTGGCTGCCGTCGCATCATCCAGGTGGATGCTGCACACTTGTGGTGGTTGAGGAGAGACCCCCCCCCTCATGATTGTAAAGCGCTTTGGGTGTACAGCAATACACAATAAAGCGCTATATAAATGCATCATTCATTCATTCATTTATTCATTCATTCAAGCGATTCATTCAAAATCACTGGTTCCTTTAGGAATGTTTTTATGAATGAGTTATTGAATCTTTCACTCAACCTATTCGTTCAAAAGCTGAATAATACAGGAATGAAATATGTGGCCATAATAAGTGAGTCATTTAATCATTCATTCAACTGATTCCTTCAAAAGCACTGATTCTTTGAGGAAAGAAACCTCCTTGGTCACTAAAATATTAGCTTTCTAAACTTCAAAATCCAAATATTGCACAGCTTTTGAATTAAAAAATTGTGACCAAGAGTGGCAATCTCTCAGCATATATTTCAGATTTGTATATTTTATCTTAGCGTTTCCCTGTTCCTAAGTTTAACCGTTTTAAGTTATAAGAGGTTTACCTGTTTTTGCCATAATTAGTTGTGTTGCTCAGTGAAGTTTTTCATGTATAACGCAACAATAAATTTCATTTTTGAGCAAACATGTTTCATTCGTAATGCCACTAGGATACACTTGACATAAGATTTTTCTAAAAAAAATTAAATAAGCATTCTGAATGCATACTTCTGAAAAGACCTGTAAATTGAGTGATTTCATTTAGGTTTAACCACGTTACTGGGCAGGGTAATTTAGAAAAGGCTGATATTAGGGAACAATCTGGTGGGAATGATGCCTCTTCATTGCAAACAGTAAGCCACACCTACCTAATTTTTTCATGCCCCTTTATGGATTATATAAACAAGGAATCACACGTCTTGTAAAAGTGACCATAATAGTAATCAGTCATATCATTTCTAACAAACAGTTTATTGTAATGATGATGATGTCATTTCACTGTCCTGCTAGAAGGCCGGGCTTTCCACTCAGAGGAATGGCAGGCTACCTGAGACTGTGTAGTGAGTCATATTTGGGCTTGTTTGCAACAATGCATGCAGTAGGGGTGGTCCTGGCTCTCACCAGCTAAAGAACATCCACCCACACAGAACATTTCCAGTCATTTGGGATATTCACATATATATTCCCAGAGCTTGGCATGTAATACAATTTTTCAAAGATATCATTAAACAAGCTACATATGAAACAAAGATTTTTTAACACTTAGTGAATGACTAAGACATCCAGACCAGCACTAAGACATATGTTGTAGTTTTTTAGCTGTATAATTTGATAAATAGCTTAGGAAGTGTTACCCAGTGTGATGTTATAAACCCATTTTTGATAAATATAAATTTGACAGTAAAAAATACTGAATCTAGCTGGAAGAAATACTAAATGATACAGAGAAGATGGGAATAAAATCACTTAAAGCAACTATATGTACTTTTTTTTTACCTTGAAATATCAGTTTCAAAATCATTCTGATGGTACACTGACTTTTAATAAGGTGAATAGTTTCTGCTACTTTACCACACTCCCCCAAAACATCTGATCTGGGAATATTTAAAGCTGCAGTAAGTTTTGCCTCTTTGTCGCCATCTCCGTTTGAAAACCTGGAATTCAAGTTACTTGTGAAATTATCTTCCTTGCCTGGGTTGTACTCTAGCATGGCTGCAGCGCGGATGAATCTAATGTTTTGAGGAGTATGTGTGGCAATCAGTCACCGCACCTGTGTGAATCCTATACTTAGTAATCACAGATTCTAGCCTACATCTTGGAATATGACCCAAATAAGAATTTTCACCGGATATTGTCATCTGAACAAGTAACAAGTCTGCCAGGTTTGTTCTGACCAACTGAGGAAAAAAGCATTACAATATATCGTGCTACCAATGGTGATTTAATCTAACGATCGATTAGCTCATATCACATCAAACCGTGCAAATTATTATTATTATTGTTATACTTTATTCTCAGATTATTAATGTTAACAACATCAGCATTGAGTATAGTGTGTGTGTGTGTGTAGATTTCAATTTCTGCACAGTCTAATCTCTAATTGTCATACAATTCGAATTGCTCCCTTCAAACTGGTTGTCTTTAAAATACAAATTGCTATATGGAAAACTGCTTTGTTTACAGAAGTGACATAATGACGCAGTGCCATGCTCGAATTTCCCGCGAAAACCTCATACCCATACCACTCAAATTAGAAAACGTTATTAGAAGCTAACTGTTGTGAATCGGGCCAAAGTAAGGCGATAGTTTCGAACACTGGCTGGTTATGTACTTGCTCAAATTGCAGCGCGTGTGTTGTCAAACTGATGAAGATGTTTTCTTAATTTGCTGGTGTTTTTTCAATTTGCATGTGTTTTCTTAAGTTGCAGCGCGTTGAGCTCTCTCGGCCACCGTACAAATGGACCCTTTTCACATTTCTCTAGTGGTGAACGTAAAATACCACAAGTATAATTTTACTTTCCAATTTCCCGTAATAGCAAAAAAGAAAATCATTATAATGTTTCTATGACTTTCCAAAAGAGGAAAATTTTTTTGAGAGTTTGAATACCACTCAAATTAGAAAACGTTATTAGAAGCTAACTGTTGTGAATCGGGCCAAAGTAAGGCGATAGTTTCGAACACTGGCTGGTTATGTACTTGCTCAAATATTGATTTTGGATAATTTTTAACCAAAAAAAGTTATGGACTGCAGCTTTAAGTTTGGTGAGCATGTGCCAAATGGACCCTTTTCACATTTCTCTAGTGGTGAACGTAAAATACCACAAGTATAATTTTACTTTCCAATTTCCCGTAATAGCAAAAAAGAAAATCATTATAATGTTTCTATGACTTTCCAAAAGAGGAAAATTTTTTTGAGAGTTTATGTAACCGAGAAAGATATGAAATTTGCAGTCACTCCCTAAACACTCGCACAGCAGCATTAACTACTTTTATGTCATTTAATGCCAAGGTAAGAAAACAAACTACAGTATAGCTTATAAATGTACATTAAAACAATTCAAATATATAAACATTTTTGCTAGATATACAATTTTACGGCAGCAACAAATTCACGTGTACAGCTATCTACTGTAATTACAACAGTGAATTCCACTTACTTAACTGTAGGGACTCCAAAGCTGCACAAATCTATGGTTGAAACATAACATTGCTAGTAACTGGTGGAGTTGTTTTTATGCTGTTCTGTGAGGATAAATCGGATTGTTTGTGGTACACCAGTAGTTGTCTGTGATCACCATAACAGAGCTGATCTTTCATTCTAGACCAAAACCCAGTAAAAGAATCCTGATATAAGCAATCTTAAATATGCCTGGATATATATATATATATATATATGTATGTGTGAAAATATGACTCACTGAGGGTACTCCAGATTCTTGAGTGCATATATGAACTTGTTGAATATACAGCCCTCATTCAGAAGAGGGAATGGGGAAATGAGTCATGATGTTTTGTTTTTCATTTGTTTCCATGTACGTTTTCCATAAACATTTGAAATTATTATTATAAATGTTCTAATCTAAAACCTATTATACCTTAAATTACTCATAAAGTATTGCACTCTATCTGCAGCGCAGTGTTTTATTTCCTTTTTTTCTGTTGAAGGTTATCCAGTGACCTGCTGATGCATTATTCTTATACTGCTCAAATCCAGAGGATGATGTCTGATGCCCTGATTTGACGTCACAGCCTTCAAAGGCCTTCAGTCTTTGAATCAGTGGCAGGCGGGTCTCGATGGAGAGATACGTGTCTGAGGAAAGAAGCAGTGCTGAGGAGAGAAGTGGAGGCCATCCAGATTGGACAATAAAAGGCAGCAGCTGCTGTGAGTTTGGAGTGCACTTCAGTGACCCCTCAAGGATGGTGACCTGCTCCCGTCTTGTAGTTACCTGCACTCTCTGCAATGCTAGCGTGAAGCTGGGCTGCCCCCATGGGGTGCAGTTAGACTTTTTCATCTGAAGAGAGCACGACTGTGTGAGTGTGTGTGACATCTATTTCCTTTGTTTCAGCTGCCATAGCAGATGGGAGTTGGTACCGATGCAGAGTTCAGTCGAAGTCTCTGATGTGCTACCAACTTCTGATCTTAACTTGGTGAACGATAATATGCCCTCTGGTGATCATAATAGTAGTAATAGTAATATTACAGATAGTAATATTTAATAATAAATAATTAATATATATATATATATGTATGTATGTGTGCATAAACAAAGACTACAGAATACCCAATGTAGCTGTCGCAGAAAAGGTTGTATTTTCTTTTATGTATTTCAGTCATTTATTTTGTGAAAAGGTATTTAGTTCACAAATGGTGTGTAATGTATTATGAATGTTCATTTGGAAATTGTATTTGAGTATTATAAATACTGGGTAATAGTGACACCTGCAGGTGAAATATGTGTAACGTTAGTTTAATTTGTCACGTGATCTATTCAAATGTCCTCTAATGTCTCCTGGACTTCTGATTAGAAGGCGCACACGGTATGTTGTTTATTCTTTGGATTTCATCTGTTAATTTGCAAAGTTAATGTACTGTGTGTATTGATATTGGTTCAGTAAGAAGCAGACTTGGTTAAACTGGGGTAAAAACAGGAACACACTCACAGGTTATGTATCTGAATGTAATTTTATTTATTTCAGTTTTTCACGGTGTCATGATATAAAGATGTCAAGATGTTGATATCCAAAGGGTGTCACGATGTTCAAGTGATGGAAATAGGATCAAGATGGCGATGAGGCCGATACTTAAACTCATTGCAAAGAAGACATTAAACGTTAAGACATCAGTTGAAGCGTGATTCTTTTAATTAGAAGAAAACCTTCAGGAGCCGTTATACCCAAGATGTGTCACTTGTATAGTTTTGAATGGGGAAAAATGCAACGCTCAATATGGCAGCTCTATAGAACAAAGCCCCGCCTTCTGAATAAAAGAGCCAATTGCTAATCGGTAAAGTCATTGCATCACTGCAGCTGCTGTTAGAAGTCCCGGCTGCTATAGAAACAATCAACGTTCTGGAGATGCGCACTTAGGACTGCGAATGCGCATTGGCTGGTCTAGCCTGAAAAATACACTTTTTTTTTTTTTAACGCTATTGGAACATAAGAAAAAACATTTGAAACAGTTGTTGTCAGACTTCATTGGTGATTTTAAATATGAAATTTAATCGTAAGCTTGGTGAACAGTTTTGGATAATTTGATGTTTCCCCATTCAAAGAGCTGCACTTGCATGCCTGAGAGGCGTTTCAAAGATGGCCGCCGAGTGACATGGCTTGCTTTAAAGGGATAGTTCACCCAAAAATGAAAATGTGTTGTTTATCTGCTTACGCACAGGGCATCCAAGATGTAGGTGACTTTGTTTCTTCAGTAGAACACAAACAAAGATTTTTAACTCAAACCGTTGCAGTCTGTCAGTCCTATAATATCAGTGGATGGGAATCACGGCTTTGAGAGTCATAAAACATACACAGACAAAACTAAATTAAACCCTGTGGCTCGTGATGATACATTGATGTGTAAAGACAAGAACTGATCAGTCTGTACAAGACACTGAACAGTATTTATATAGTTTTTTACCTCTGATTTTCACCGCAATGTCTGAACTGTCCTGAGCACCTCCGCGTCTTCTTCAGCCGGCGCGTGAGGCATCTTCTTCTTCTTGATTTACGGCGGATCACAGAATTATAAGTGCATTACCACCACCTATCTCTCAAGTGGACCATTGACACTCTATCTACAATCTCAATTGGGAGTGTCAATGGTCCATTTGAGAGATAGGTAGCGGTAATGCACTTATAAGTCTGCGATCCGCCGTAAAGCAAGAAGACGACGCCGGCTGTTGAGAATGCGCTCAGGACAGTTCAGACATTGCGGTGAATCAGAGGGGAAAAAAAACTATATAAATACTATTCAGTTTCTTGTACAGACTGATCGTTTTGTGTCTTTACACATCAATGTATCATCACGAGCTGCAGGGTTTAACTTGGTTTTGTTTGTGTATGTTTTATGACTCT
Source organism: Sinocyclocheilus grahami (assembly GCF_001515645.1). Lineage (NCBI taxonomy): Eukaryota > Metazoa > Chordata > Actinopteri > Cypriniformes > Cyprinidae > Sinocyclocheilus > Sinocyclocheilus grahami. The sequence continues at coordinate 53,917 of NW_015505643.1, read as the reverse complement.
CAAAGCCGTGATTTCATCCACTGACATTATATGACTGACTGCAATGGTTTGAGTTAAAAATCTCAGTTGGTGTTCTACTGAAGAAACAAAGTCACCTACATCTTGGATGCCCTGGGGGTAAGCAGATAAACATCAAATTTTCATTTTTGGGTGAACTATCCCTTCAAAGAGACTTCGGTATAAATGTATTCCATCAGAATACATCAACATTTTTTGATTAGCTGTCAATAAAGATGCTTTTTGCAGCCAGGCGGTGCAGTTACAACATCTAGCAGCAGGGTGTGGGGTCATTAGGGTTGTGATCATAGATTCAATAAAATAATAATAATAATAGCATTCTATTATATTTGAGTATTATAATATAAATCTAATAAAAAAATATATTGTTTTGCATTATTCAAAGACAGTATTACAAAGGATTGTTACTAATGTCACCAACATGACCTTTTAAAAAAATAACCAAAAAAAAAGGGGTCACTAGAACAAACGTATCCCTTATGAGACTGCACTGGTTCATTGCACATCATTTCAATGTGTTCGTTTCTCCATCTTCATACAAGGTCAGTCTGCCCATAAGCCAAGTTACTTATTTGGCCTATCTCTTCAGAAACAAGCCAGGCAGCCTGTGGAGATCCCCACCATTCATTCCAAACAGTGACAAAAGGCTCTTGTCTCTGCTGAGAGAATTCTTCTGTCTGCAAACTAACTATTATGTCAGGTTGATGATTTAACCTAAAGTAACTCAACTAGCATTATCCACATTCCCTTCTTTAACTAAAAATAGCCAGAAATTGGATGAGAGCCATTTTAGTACTTAAAAAAACTGGAGAAAGTTAGCACATGAATCAAAGTGTTTGCGCACTGCTGAGCTGCCAGATCACTGCCCAAACACAGTCATGGAAAAAGGTGTCATAGCTAGTGAGTTCGGGGGCGATGCATATCGAACATTCCTTAGCCAGCGATAGCTCTTCCATAGTTAGGAAGAGGAACAGTCGAGGACATTGTGGACCAATACAAGCCTACGCCTCCCACTTTCACTCAGTTCTACATCAATACCTCATACTAATGTTTGTAGGGGCGCATGTGTCAGGGCACGAATCACATACCTCACCTTGTTCTCACAATGCTCAACATGCCATAACAAAATGTAATGAGAACACACATGCACATTCTCTCTCTATCTCTCACCCACACACTGTACTTCTCTCCCTCACTCACAAACAAATACGTAAAAAAATTCCCTCAGAAATTTATGCTGGATGTATTTATTCACACTAAGATTTTTTTGTCAATTTTTACTATTTTTATGCTTTTTGTCACACTACTGCCTCCACTTTTTAAAGTATGTTCCATATGTAGACTTAAAAAAAAACAAATGCAACTGTTTACAATGTTTACAAATGCAACTTAAACATCTCTTAAAACCTTTTCCGCTGTTCAGTTTACAGATGTAGAAACATTTTTGACTTGTTCTAAAATTTAGTTGAATGTTAGTATGTTTGAAATAGTGCACTGTGTGTGTGTGTGTACCTGGTATTCCCTACATCATGAGGACCAAATGTCCCAACAAGGATAGTAATACTAGTAATTTTTGCCCTTGTGGGGACATTTTTTTTGGTCCCCATGAGGAAAACAGCTTATAAATCTTACTGAAATTAAGTTTTTTTTTAAATATGTAAAAATGCTGAAAGTTTTCTGTGACAGGTTTAGGGGACATAATATACCATTTGTACAGTATAAAAACCATTATGCCTATAGGAAGTCCCCATAAAACATGGAAACTAGTGTGTGTGTGTGTGTGTTGTTAAGGTGCATGCTCTATACCATTACACAGGATTTTGATTTGAAAATGACAAAAAAATACAGATTACAGAACAACAGCAAACAATATGTAACAAATAACAGTAAGCATCAACATTCTTTGTTTGATATTTGTGGTGTTTTATGTTTGCGTGTGTGGTATAGAGTTGAGTATGTTGTTTAAATAATGTTTGTGGTGTTGTATGCTTGTGTGTTTGAGTGCAGTGAAGTGCTGAGTATGTAATGTGTGGTGTTGTATGCTTGTTGACTTGCATGTGTGAGTTGTGCAATGTTCTGTGGCATTAAAATGCATTTGCAGTATTAACATTTAAAACAAACAAACAAAAAAATAAACATATTGTAATTCAAAGTTACCCCTTATTTACACTGCACACGTCTGCGGCACGTTACAGCGCAGACAAGGTTTTGTTCCATCCTCCATGCGGTGCCAACTCACGCCAGGATCATTTCAGAAGCGAAGCGACAGGATTCGCGAGACCACGTGATTTGCCTGTCCTGTTGTTTTTTTTTGTGTGTGTGTGTTTTAATATAGCTGGTTAAATGTTTGTTTTGTCCGGTTTAATTCTGTTTATTCCATTCATACAACTCCTGCAATTAAACTCCATGCCTTGTCCTTTTTGGAATTGTCCTTGTAAAAAGGATTTGTGGTGTCATATAACAATGTGTGTTTTTCAACTTCGAGGATGAAACTCTCGTCATCCATTTCGGGTCTCCTAGCAAGGATAATGATATGAAATACGATCGGGAGTCTGCACAGGGTGTTTATTTTGAAATTGACAGGATTTTGTGACTTTTATTTTGTATTTTCTGTGCGGCTTGGATGTGGCATCTGTCAAAAATAGACTAGGCACCTATGCTTTACCGCTTCTGAAACGTGCCGTGGCACAGCTTGTGTAACACAAGCATTGACTAGAGTGGCGGTGATCAGCTCCGGTGGCTGCATTGCAGACATGTGCAGTGTAAATCAGGGGTTGGAAGTGTTGCAATCAAGTCAAGCAGGGTTTTCTGAAAAATCTAATAATAAATTAAATGTATACCTCAGTGGCTTGGGGTAACTCATTTTTACAGAATACATCAGGCCAAGAAGGGCAACACAACACATGCATTTCAACACTGGGCAATCCTGACAGAACCTCAACACCTTTCAAGAAAGAAATGCCATCTGGAGAGCCCCCTTGTAGGGTCTTCTTGGGCTATTTCCAGATCAGTGTCTTATAACACAAAACAATAAAACAATAAAATGCATATTGTGCTTTTTTGGTTGTTTGTTCATTAATTAAGGGGGTAAAAACGCAAAAAGACAACTAAATATGTCAGGCTCAACTTTAAAACATGTATAAAGCTCACTGATGGAGACATCCAAGCAGTCATTAATCTAAATCATTCAACCAAACAAACAAAAAAACTTTTCTTTTATTTAAGATTAGTCATTATATTTTCAAATTTGCACTTCCCACTTAATATAAATGTAATATCAAAGCGAACAACACAAAATTGACCATATTCACTCACCTGGTAATGTGCAATCAGATTGTCAGTGTTCTCTGATAGGAAGACAATCAAGCTGTGATCCTGAGTACAAACAGAAATAGAAATTCATGTTAATATTAAAAATAAAATAAAATGCATGACACAGTAATGACAGTGAACATCTAAGATTTAAATGCTAAAATATGTTAGCAGAATTTTCAGTAAACATCAGTAGACTTTACTGTATGAATTCAGTATACACAAATTCTTATCAAAGATAAAGTTAATTAGTTGAGAGCAGTGAGTGATATTTTTCTGTTTTGTGTTAATTAACATTAATGACAATACACGGATTTAATATACTTACAGACATTCAGTTTTCTGTTTACATTCACTTAGGAGGTAAACGACTGTTTATGTAAACCTGTCCTTGTGTGTATTCGACAGTTTAATGCCCGGGTCAGACTACACGATTTTAGCCCAATTTTGTCACGATTTGCTTGACGTAGGGTGTCGTGGGGATTCGTAACGACAATGGGCGTCGGGACGCAAGATTCCATCGTTTCAGCACGTGTAGTGTGTCATAGTGGACGACAACCGATTCCGCGTCTGCGATGCTTCACGACATCACGACA
>NW_015505643.1:40057-49535 GCF_001515645.1 Sinocyclocheilus grahami | reverse complement strand
TTTTACAGAATACATCAGGCCAAGAAGGGCAACACAACACATGCATTTCAACACTGGGCAATCCTGACAGAACCTCAACACCTTTCAAGAAAGAAATGCCATCTGGAGAGCCCCCTTGTAGGGTCTTCTTGGGCTATTTCCCGATCAGTGTTCTATAACACAAAACAATAAAACAATAAAAGGCATATTGTGCTTTTTTGGTTGTCAGGCTCAACTTTAAAACATGTATAAAGCTCACTGATGGAGACATCCAAGCAGTCATTAATCTAAATCATTCAACCAAACAAACAAAAAAACTTTTCTTTTATTTAAGATTAGTCATTATATTTTCAAATTTGCACTTCCCACTTAATATAAATGTAATATCAAAGCGAACAACACAAAATTGACCATATTCACTCACCTGGTAATGTGCAATCAGATTGTCAGTGTTCTCTGATAGGAAGACAATCAAGCTGTGATCCTGAGTACAAACAGAAATAGAAATTCATGTTAATATTAAAAATAAAATAAAATGCATGACACAGTAATGACAGTGAACATCTAAGATTTAAATGCTAAAATATGTTAGCAGAATTTTCAGTAAACATCAGTAGACTTTACTGTATGAATTCAGTATACACAAATTCTTATCAAAGATAAAGTTAATTAGTTGAGAGCAGTGAGTGATATTTTTCTGTTTTGTGTTAATTAACATTAATGACAATACACGGATTTAATATACTTACAGACATTCAGTTTTCTGTTTACATTCACTTAGGAGGTAAACGACTGTTTATGTAAACCTGTCCTTGTGTGTATTCGACAGTTTAATGCCCGGGTCAGACTACACGATTTTAGCCCAATTTTGTCACGATTTGCTTGACGTAGGGTGTCGTGGGGATTCGTAACGACAATGGGCGTCGGGACGCAAGATTCCATCGTTTCAGCACGTGTAGTGTGTCATAGTGGACGACAACCGATTCCGCGTCTGCGATGCTTCACGACATCACGACAGAAAGACTAGCGTGTTTAATTTCTTTTTCCGTCGTCCATGACAAGTTCTGTCACATTGGTGACATTGACCAATAGCAGCACAGAACCGCTTTCATACACAGGTTTCAAACATGGCGAAACGAAAGAATTATGAGATGGAGGAATGGTTCGTGGAGCTGTGGCAACAGTACTCCTGCCTGTATGATGTGTCATCGAGGGACTACCACGACAGAACAAAGAAAGAAAAATTCTGGCGAACTATAGCGGAAACACTTCAGCAATGTTTACACTCTTGTTTTCGGAAGTCAGAAGCTAGTTCCACCTTCTCAATGACATCACACGTGTCGTTAAAGATGGCACGCGATGAATGGTTGGGAAGCAACGTGTAGTCAGACATGTTTCTTGTCCACGACACGACAAGATTTTAGGAGTCAAAATTGTGTAATCTGACACAGTGACTATCGTGACCGACAAAAATATTGTGTAGTCTGAAACCGGCATTAGTTCAGCATTCTCGCTGTGTGATAGACTTTCTGTGCGTGTGCGAAAAAACACTGTCAGGACAGCACAATCATTTGAAGGTTTAAACTGGAATAGCTATAAAATGCTTGTCTACCGATATATACGCCCAGAACTAACGCTACAATGCTAACATATGATGTGTATGTATGTCGTTTCATGCAGTATGTTGTAACGGATGCACCAGAACTGCCACTGGTACAATGTCATTGTAGCACGTTTACGATCAAAGGCAAACTGTGGAGAAATTTTATTTGTTCACGATCTAATATCGCACCATGTGTTTGGGGGGTGTCAGACGGCGAAATATAACTACTGTGGACCATCCTTTTTCGCACAGACCAAACAATCTGCCACTCACCATTATTTAACATTCATCTCATAAAAGTAAATGTACAATGTGTATTTTGATCTCACAAAAGACTCCGGAGTGCACGCACATGTTTAACAGTGCTCATTCGAAATCTAGTAAAGTGCCAAATAAAAAAAATCAGTAACTTGTATATTCAGGATATATGAAAAAGAAAAGCTCTACTTAACAGTTACTTACCTTCACCGTGGATGAGCAGTCCTCTTCTGAGATCTGGTTTTCTAAAATGGCCACAACAAATTGGGCGTTTCAAAGTTAATCCAGTTCATCACGTGGTATCTGCTTGGGTCCTAACTCTTCCAGGTTCAGGAAACTTTCCTTTGTAAAATGGGCTGCACAGTGCACACACTCAAACATTTGGGTTGTACTGTTCTGGGACAGTGTTGTAAATAAATTTTAACCACTGAAGTGCTTTTGATCTGCATAGAAACACAATGCGTCTTCAAGGCATGGCGGCAACAACACTACTGCGATACTTGAAACCATGCCTTCTTTCTTTGCGTATCCATTTGGGTGGTCTTATGCAAATTTTTCCACATAGTGACGCAGATATGTGAGGGAGAATTCAGTCTAGGCGTTTTCGGCCGGTCTGGATCAACCTTCTCCTTTAGATAGAAAAATTCCTTTTGTGGGAGACTTTGGGCTTTGTAACTTTGCAGATCTTATACATGCACAAACAAAACACACTAGAGTAAAAGGAAAACGTATCATATGACCCCTTTCATGTAGTATATATATTTTCTTTGTTATTGTCTTCTCCTTATGGGACTCGATCTAGTCTGTATCTGCTTTATTGCAATACTACTGAACTGTAGGAGGCATTTTCACCCTGGACCTTCTATCAGACTATCTCTCTGGCCATTGACATTTTTCTTTTTTAATATTTCTCCCTTATTTTCTCATCCCTCCTCATCTTCCTCTATCTCCCGGCTTATTCCTCTTGTTCTTTCTGTCTCTCTCTCTCTCAGTGTAATTCTCACCTCCAGCAGCAGAGTGGCTGACTCACCCACTGTCTCATTAAGATCCTGCCAAATCTGAGAGATTAAACTGGAAGGGATGATGAGAGGGAGAACAGAAGGAATGGAGGGATGAATAGACAGAGGGAGGCCCTCCAGTACCTTGCCAGTTTAGTGACAAACTGGAGGTCACGCAGACGGCCATAAAACACCACGGTATATTCTACGAGCCAATCTTGTTTTTTCGCCTGGCTCAGGTAACCGTAAACTCCTGCTACAGAGAAATGGCTGTGTTGGCGATATCCTTCTCACTGTCATTCTGTGTTTTCCCTCTCCTCCTCAGTTTTTGATAAGGTCATCTGATGAGGATAGACAGAAATTTTGACAAATATCATGGACTGTTTAGAAGACTTTAGTATTGATGGAAATGCCTTTTGCTTTCTATTGCATTTCAGATCTTTGGCAAACAGCAGAACACGCAGGCAATATAACTTAACAGAAGACAAACATGTTGATTTTAATGCTTAGATTTTAAAATATATATATTTTTTGTATATATGCTATGAATTTCAAGTAGGCTACTAGTCTGTTCCCTCAGTATTGGTTCTTTAAGGTGGGTTTAAGTAACATCCTGAAGGCCATCCAACTTCTATTATTATCCTACCCTCATGATGTTTCAAAGTTGTATGTTGTTACTTTTTTCTATGAAGCACAGGAGGAATTTCGAGAAAGTTTTACACATATTTTCTATACACTAAGTTTATATAAGTCCTAAGTTTATACTTCAGATACACCACACTTTTACCAGGCCAGGTTTGATGTCACTTATGACAATACGCCATTGTTCTTGCACGTGTTGTCGTTAAAAGTGTTGTTATTTAAGATTTGTTTCCTACTGTCTGGCGAAAAAATACTCTTCCAAAAAAATAAAAAAAAATAAAAAAATAAAATAATACTTCGCGTTTTATTGGGTAAAAAACTGCAAAATTGTATAACATGTATAATAAATAAACAATGATACAATTTTCGTTTTTGGCCAAACTATTCCTTTAAAAATGTTAGTTTTTCTTTCATATTTTTACCCTTTTGTGCCAGGAATTCTTTATAAGAACAGGCAGTACACGGCAGACTTAACTGTGGGTCAATTTTAACATTCTAATGTCTGATAAATTCAGATTTTTTCTTTTTTTTGGAAAATAGATACAAACCCTCAAACGTTATTTATGTCCACAAAGCAATAAACAGAACATAAATTAACACTGTGGTGAGATGTGAGTTAAATGCCAAATGTAATATAATGCAAGCTGCCATATGACAAAAGTTCAAACACTGATTTTTAAGCATGATGTGTTTAAGATATATTTCTGATGACAGAGGATCACGGTACAATATGTAAGCATGTTTATTAAAAGGTTAGTTCACCCAAAAATGGGTGAAAATTCACTTGTGGACGCATGTTCACGACTGTATCATGACGTGAGCGTGTGGCTCAGATTTCATCAAAAATATCTTAAATTGGGTCCTGAAGATGAACGAAGGTCTTACGGGTTTGGAACAACACGAGGGTGAGTAATTAATGACATAATTTTCATTTTTGGGTGAACTAACCCTTTAAGCTGTAAGAACAAAGAGAACTGATTCTCTCTCTTCTTTACAAGGACCACATGCACGGAATGTGCACTTTTGAAAAAAATTCTGTTTCAAATGGAAAATAATATATTTACCTTCTTATCTTTCATCAAATTCATTACTGGGTTTGAAGGATTTCAAATGCAATTTGTCCCCTGCTCATTTTTTCTCATCTGGTTATCATTTTCCTTGTTCACTGTTCCCCCTCTATTTCATAATGGAAGCATGTGCAGTAAAATAATTAGCATGGCGTAGTCCAAGGCTGAGCACAAGTGCTCATAGTCTCTCTGGGTCCTTAATAAGGCTGGCCGATGAGTCATCAGCAGGGTCTGAAGAAGGGAGAGATGGGGAGAGGGATGCTGTTACATATATGGCATACGAGTATCAGGTACAGATTTACTGCAGCTTGCTCACACACTTCAGTACAGCTTAATTATGACAAGAGACACAATAGAGCGCAGACAGTTGCTCATACGTGAATGGTGCAAATGAAACGTCTTGTATAATGGCTGGAAGCATAGCAGCCACATTTCCACAGACTTTCAAATCCTCTTATTGTTGCTGTCAGAACATGCCTGGGAATCTCAAGATTATGCACAAACACTGTCTTTATTGAACACCGATGTGTCATATCTCTAACTGGGTTCCTGTTGACAGTGTGGGCTTCCTCCAAAGACACGTTGCTATTCTTTTTTTTACAATTAACTGACTATCAGTTATGATTTTCTGATCTATGCACTGTAGTACTAGAAAATGGTACAACCAAATAACAGATATAGCTAGCAGTCAATGGTAAGAAAGAAAATGTAAATGATTGTCTGCAAATGACTGTCATTTCAATAGAAGACTGGGTGGGTTGACATTTGGGTTAAAAATTATTGGCAAAAAAAAAAAAGAAACTTGCAGGATGAATTGTTCACAATAACATGCATTTAGAAAACAGGGTGAATTTTCAAGGTGAACTGCATAATTAGTGGCAGCAAATATATTTGCAAAAGTGATATGCCATAACAGACCTACTGCCATTTAGACCCAATCTTGATTAAAAAAAAAAGTCAGTTTGGTCAGTTTTCATTAACACTAGATACAGTTTGGTTGATGACATTTAGTTTTACAGTTTTATATGGTAGTGTGCTTTGAAGACAGAAAAATTTAGCAGGATATTTGGTTTATTTCCTCCATGAATGCCTTTCTACTGTTAGAGTGACAATCTGTATATTAAATGAATATGGGCTTCATTCAAGATACTCATGCATCTGTTGATTTCATTGTGTGTGCATTTTTTTAGCATGCTGAATGGACTCCTGTGTCAGCTCAGATAAGTAATAAATAATATGTCATGCAGCCAAAGTTAACTTTATTTTAAGAAAAACACACCAAAAACATTATTCACACCTGGTTGTATGACACATTTTAGACTGCACAACTTCTTGAAACTTAGGTAGATCCCAACATAACACTTGATACAAAAGCTTGTGCTTCCTGATTTTTGCATTTTAAGCAACTTATTCCAAAATCATCCGTCTGTGTGACGTCCCAAAAACAGGCCCCTCCCACAATAGTTTGACTGACAGTAGCGTTTCAGCACAGACTGGACTGATGTCTTTGAGTGAGCTGTCATCAGTCCGTCATTGTTTCACCGTTGGAGCAGATGTAGACAAGAATGACTTCTAAGCGATTGAGGTGTTCTGTTGTTGAATGAAATAATGAACATAGCAGTCGTCATTTACTCCCGACATCTGAGCCGCAGAAGATGCAGTGGATTACGTTTGTTTCTGAAGGGAATGCGCCCCAGATCTACCTAAATGCCTCTATGTTCACGTGAATCATTCGTGATCCAGCTTCACCTACAGAAGAAGTGAGTATAAGATTTTTTAAAGAATCTTTGCAAATCGCCTTTCCTAATAATGTGCTAATTAGCGAGTTTCACGATGAATGCAGCTAAAGTAAACAGACTCTCTGAGAGCGGCTCGGAAGAGAGGGGCAGGGTCAGGAGCGATCATTAACATTTAAAGGAAAATGAAATTTGAACCAAACTATGTTACAGACTTGCCATTAAGACCCTAAAGAATCATATCAACTTATGGAAATTGGGCATCCTATGACCCCTTTAAATGTAAATGTCTTACAGAGTGTTTAAAATTTAAGCTCAAACTGATATAATTTCACACTGTTTATATATCTACTGAAATCTCCTAAACATCTTCTACAAATTAGAGTTTTTGTATTGTAGCTTTAACACAGCACACAACAAATTAGTAATGAAGTGGCTGGGAATCAGAACACTGCTAAAATGAATACCCCTTTTGATATAAACCCTGCATAATTAGATTTGGCATGAAGCATAAACAGACTTTCCAAGTCTCCAAAATACATCTTGTACAGTCAAACAATTACTAACTACTCTCCAGAAACTGACATACGAAGTGCAAAATGAATTCTGCAATTCATTGAAGCAATTTGTGCCACAATGTTAATCCCATTAAGAGCAGTAATATCAGCTGGCTTCCTGCAGCCTCTTGTGTGACTCAGGCCTTTCTGCTCACTGATCTTTGCATGAAGTCATGATCCAAGGTCAAAGATCACGAGCAGAGCAGCTCATTTGTGCACTCTCATCCCCTGCTGCCCTCGCTCGGCACTCCCATGCTGTTGGTGTTTGTCTAATGAATGAATGAGGTGGAGTGCAAAGTGAAGTGTTAAAACATCCAAGGTAAGTGTCAGATCAAAGTGCAAATTAGGCCTGCCACATATCCTGAGAGCATAAATTAGCACTTCGCCATACAGATCAGACTCAGTGTCTCCAACATCTCCATGTGTACGGTGCACTGGGGGCTGCACAATACAGCGCACAGCCTGATTCAAACCTGTTACTGAATGACAGAATCTAAAGGTTAATTACAAAAGTACTGCTCACTTCAAACAGATAAGGCTTGTGTATCTCTGACATTCAGCGACAACATTTAGAGGCATCACTCCTCTCAAACCGTCCAGATTGACTGGAGAGAGAAGCTTTTTCTCTGTCCAGTCAGCAGGTGTCAGTCAAAGCAGTGTTCAAAGGAAGAAGAGAGGAGATGAGGGGAAAGAAACATGTGCAGCCTCTCGTCTCTGAAGCCCGTCATCTCATCCAAGAAAAAGCTCAGAGGTGCATGAACCTGAGGTGATGACGCACGGAAGTTGTACTTGTAATCCTGCCCATGCAGAAAAATCAGGGAGAAAAAAACAACAACAACAACAACAAAGGAAGACTCATGCCGCTTCCTTTCTGCAACCACAACTCTCTGCCACTCTCTTTCTCTGCTGCCTTTTAAAAAAGATGCTGGATAAAGCATTCGATCTGGAGGGTGGCTTGAAAGAGCAGAGCATTAGACAGCATTTCTTTTTTTTTTCTGGCAGATCTTTTGGTATTATCAGTCCCCCTGACAGAACAGGAGCCTGAGATATCAGGTCACTGACACTTAAAATAAAAAGGATAGTCTTTTGGATGCAACAAACATCAGCAAACCAGGAGAAACGGCAGGTTCCTCAATATATGAAGCCATCTGATAGGAAGCATATGCAATCAACTAATCATTTTGGCATCCATGTCTCCAACAATTAGTGATCATGTAGTACTACACACTGGTCGCTCATTAACGATTAGTTTAAATGCTTCAGTTCTGTCAGCTGTTGTATCCTTTATCATGAGCAAGTTTTATAGTGAAATATGTAAAAACTTCACATCAGAATATTTAATGCTTTCAGTAATATAATTGTAATATATAATTATTTCTATTTTAAATAATTATTAAATAATATAATTACTTTTCATTTTACTCAGATAATCAATATATTAAATGCCAAATGATTGTACATAATGAAGCATTTGATTATAACACATATCTGCCTTCACAATCAATTTTTGGATTTCAGTGCATTACTATGTGCGCAATAATTGCATGGGAGTGCAATTCAAATATGCTACAATAATATTAAATGAAAATTGAATATTCAGTAATATGATCAATACTTGGAGAGTGTCAACAAACAATAGAACTCTTATTCTCCCTTTGATCCAGCAAAATAGTTTTGCATGGGCAACAATATTTATTTTCATATAATATGACCCTTAAAGTGTTGTTCATCATAGAACATGCTGAGATGAATTTATCGTCCTTTGATATTTCATCCCCTTGTCATTCAGTTTCCCAAAATGCCATTATTTTACTTGCTACCATGTGAAAATCTATCAAATATTTGCAGGCCAGTATGCGGGTGGCAATTATTTTCATACATCAGTCAAATAGTTGCGTCACATCAAGGTAACTATGGAGTATTGCTGAAAAGTATTGACTTAAATACACAAAATAAACAGTCCATTGACTTTATTTGAGAAAGAAACTTTGAGAAGTGGCAAACCAAGTTTGTGAAGCATTTAAACACCGTCTCAGTGTTATATACACATCTTACTCACAGAGACAGATGGCAAAAACTGTAACATTTCTGAAACCATTATTAATTTCTGACTTAGCATCTCATTTTTTGGAATGAAAACTGTTACCAACCAGATTACCAATTATCCCTGTCTCCTGCTTTTAGCAAACCCTTCCCCGGCTCCATAGTCATCTCCTCATCCAGTGTCCCCCTGAGAAGAGTCACCCAGCCCGCATGCAGCTCTTGGCACTCTTCTGCATTTGATTTGCTGAGCAGCAGGGCTTTGAGGCCTAACATAAAAAGCTAAACAAAATCTGCCATTAATGCTTTATTTACTTCCTGCACAGTTTGTCCCGGGTTGTTTGTTGTGATGTGAAGAAATGAGTCAGGATGAGTCCATACTGTGCATTTTCTGACGCTTTGCCATCTGCACATACATCTTAACGTGGGCCATGAGTGGCACAAGAACAGATTTGAGGCAAGAAGAATGAATGCTTTAACAGTAGCTCAATTCTTTGGTTTTTCTCAATATGTCCAAAATATTGTCTATGGCTGGTTTAAAATGACTAAAAATTACACATTTGTTGATTACACATTTTTGGAAGCCCATATATATATA
>NW_015505643.1:31742-40033 GCF_001515645.1 Sinocyclocheilus grahami | reverse complement strand
TATATATGTATATATATATATGTATTACTACTACCGGTCCTCTTGATGCTATCCCCACTCACCTCCTTCAGGCCATTTCTTCTTCAGTTATACCTGTGCTCACTCACATTATCAACACCTCTCTTCACACTCGTACATTTCCCACAGCATTTAAGCAGGCTCGGGTAACCCCACTGCTTAAGAAACCCTCTCTAAATCCAGCACTTTTAGAAAACTACAGACCGATATCCCTTCTTCCATTTATTACAAAGACACTTGAGCGAGTTGTATTCAAGCAACTCTTTATGTTTCTTGTACAGAACAACCTCTTGGACAACAAACAATCAGGCTTCAAAAGCAGCCACTCAACTGAGACTGCCCTGATCTCGGTTACTGAAGCCCTGAGACTGGCAAGAGCAGCCTCCAAATCCTCAGTACTCATCTTGCTGGATCCGTCTAAAGTTTTTACACAGTTAACCACCAGATCCTCCTGTCCACCCTCATGAAGATGGGCATCTCAGGAACTGCACTCCAGTGGTTCAAGTCCTACCTCTCAGGTAAGTCCTTCAGGGTGTCATGGAGGGGTGAGGCTACTGTGGTTCCTCAGGGCTCAGTGCTTGGTCCACTTCTCTTCTCCATCTACATGTCATCATTAGGATATGTCATTCAGAAGCATGGCTTTTCCTATCACTACCATGTTGATGACACTCAACTCTACTTCTCATTCCAACCAGATGATCCGATGGTAAATGTTCGCATTGCAGCCTGTCTGACAGATATTTCTGGCTGGATGAAGGACCATCACCTTCAACTCAACCTTGCTAAGACAGAATTGCTCTCAGCCAACCCAGCACTTCATCACAACTTCTCTATACAGCTAGGTTCGTCAACCATAACTCCTTCCAGGACAGCAAGGAACCTTGGAGTTGTGATTGATGATCAGTTAAGCTTCACAGACCATATTGCTACAGCATCCCGGCCTTGCAGATTTGCTTTATACAACATTAGGAAGATTAGACCCTTCCTATCAGAGCAGGTTCCACAACTCCATGTTCAAGCTCTTGTTCTCTCCAGACTGGACTATCGTGGGCCTTCCGGCATGTACTATCAAGCCTCTGCAACTGATCCAGTATGCAGCAGCGAGAGTGCCCATAGGAAAAATTTATTGTTCAGTGGTTGCTCTTCCTAAGCTCAGGAGACTTAGATGAGATTCTCCTATATCTCTCATTTTAGTATCAACAGCATTTCAGATGTTTTTCCTAAAATTCTTTAGCAGAAATAGAAGTAGACACAAATGAGACTTGAGAAATATCTGAGAGAAAGGAGTCCAAAATGAGAATGGACTGTGAGAAACATGGGAGAGACAAAACTCTGTATTGTCTTGCTGTAATCTCTTTCAAGACCCTATTATAAAAAATGTTTTATGGCTCAGAGGTTGCTCTTTCTTTCTTTCTTGATTACATTGGGGTTTTTCACCTTTAATGGTCAGGACAGTAGGAGTAGAGACAGGAAATGAGACAGGTAAAAAGGCATCAGGAGCAGGAAAGTACCTTTAGCTGGGACTCGAACTCATGCTGCCTGAGGTGTAGTTGTGTCTTCATAAGGATGTGCTGCCCACAAGGCTATGACCCTGACAAGTTACTTTACGCTCAGGATACTAAGGGCTGATTCTTTTATATGTCTCAATGAGATAATCAGCTTTGTCTTAAGATGTCTTCAATTTTATTTTAGGAGAAACGTTAAACTTTTACCAATATTGTAAATACTAAAACTATATAATTAAATAGAATTAAACATTTCAGAATATCAAGGGTTACTAGTTTATATTTATCTCCAACAAGTAAATTAACAAATGTAACACTAGTGTACAGGCCCGGTTCAATGGGGGTGCTAGAGAGTGCTCAAACGAAATCAATAGCACGCTCAGTTAAAGCTGTAATAATAGCATTTCATTGCACATTTGGCAAACTATCCAGTACGTTATGGTTTGCGCTCTGGAGATCGGATTCTATTCAATGTGTTTGTGCAGCGTTGTGCAATGTAGCCAATCACAGACATATCTGTTGATTTCTTGAACACAACAGACAGTCAGAGGCTTTTAAGTTAGAATCCACTCATCACTCAAATCGCCAGAGTTTTTGTTCAGGTGTTGTGTTCAGCACGAATCATTTCATTACAACAAAGTGTAGACGCGATGTAAATAATTCAATTTTTTCAATTCAATTCAAGTTTATTTGTATAGCGCTTTTCACAATACAAATCATTGCAAAGCAACTTTACAGCAAATTAAGTTTCTACAATATTTAGTGGTAGCTTATAAGTGGTGAATGTCAGTTAATGTACATATGACAGAAATGTACGGAAAAATCAATTAAAGACGTAATCAAACAGACGATGAACACTATACTCTGTTAGCTTAGATAATTTAGAAGTTTCATCTGGTCTTGTTGAGATATATAGTTGAGTATCATCAGCATAACAGTGGAAACTAATCTCGTATTTTCTAATAATATTACCAAGGAGCGACATGTATATCGAAAATAGCAGAGGACCTAGGACAGATCCTTGTGGCACTCCATATTTTACTGGTGATAATTGAGATGACTCCCCATTTAAATAAGAGTTTCATTGTGCAGCATTGAGCACTTCATTGATTATAATGTAACTTTGTGAGGTCGCGATGAACTAAGATGAGTGATTATAACCGTCTTGCACAATTGGTGGCTGACTAAATACTTTTTTTCCCCACAGTATATATATATATATATAGCGCGAGAGAGAGCACGCTCATTAATTTAACAAGCACCCTCAATGGTTTAATTGTGGAGCCGGGCCTGTTAGTGTAACAGTGTTTTTTTTTTTTTTTAGCATTAAAAGTTTGTCTTGTACAGCCCATTTTTGTATGCATGTAAATATAGGTAATGCTGTCCTCTGTTAAATTATTGTGCAGTAAAACACTGTCTACACAAAATAACTTCAAATATGACAATGCATGAATTGTGTTTGATTGAAATGGTGTTGATAAATGACATTGAAGCTAACCAGAGGGGAGAAAAAAATAAAATAAAAAGAGATCTCTTTAACATTCCAAATGTTTCTGCTAGACAGACATGAGGTTACTTTAACATCAAATGGAGACTTCCCAGAGGAACGAAAAATCAAAAGGCAGATCTCTTTAACATCTCAAATATTTCTCCTAGACAGAAATTAGGTTAAGATGGAGATTTTTGCTTGAGTCTCCTGCTTCTCAAACTTGTCTCCTGAGACAAAAACTCTAACACTCACATTTGTCTCCTCCAATGTTTCAAACAAGATCTCAACAATATCACAGACTGTGCTCAGATTTTTCTCCTAAACTAAAGATTCTAGTGGTCTCATATTGGTCTCTTCCAGTGTTCCAAACAAGATCTCAGTAACATCACACACTGTGCTCAGATTTTTCTTTCCTTAGCTAGAGACACTGGATCTCTCACATAATTGGCTTATGACTCCGTCTTGATTATTAATTGACTAATTTGATTATTAATACATATTATATGGTAGAAATGTTTGAGCTCATATTGAGACATTTGTCTGAGCACAGTGTGTGATGTTGTTGAGATCTCTTCTAAAGCTTTAAAAGAGACAAATGTGAGAGATCCAGTGTCTCTAGCTAAGGAGAGAAATCTGAGCACAGTGTGAGATGACGATGAGGTCTCTTATAAAACTTTAAAGGAGACAAATATGAGACCACCAGAGTCTTTAGTTTAGGAGAAAAATCTGAGCACAGTGTGTGATGTTCTTGAGATCTCTTCTAAAGCTTTGAAGGAGACAAATGTGAGAGATCCAGTGTCAAGAAGACAAGTTTGAGATGCAGGAGACTCAAGCAAAAATTAAATTCTTTCTTAAAGTAAACTAATTTCTGTCTAGGAGAAATATTTGAGATGTTAAAGAGATCTCACTTTTGATTTTTCTTTCCTATGGGTGGTCTTCAACAAGCCGAAGAAAGCACACGTCACACCTCTCTTCATCAGATTGCACTGGTTGCCAATAGCCGCTTGCATCAAATTCAAGGTACTGATGTTTGCCTACAAGACAACCACTGCACTAATATACCTAAACTCGCTATTTCAGACTAATGCACCCTCTGGAAGCTTGCGTTCTGCGAGTGAACGACGCCTCGTTGTGCCATCCCAAAGAGGCACAAAATCAATCTCACGGATGTTTTCCTGGACTGTTCCCAGCTGGTGGAATGAGTCTTTAGCCATTTTCAAAAAACATTGCCAGCACCTGACCAATTAATACTAGCACTTACCTATTCTATTCTATTCTATTTATTTAAAATAAAATAAAACACCTTGCTATGTGTACTGTACTAGACTAATTGAGACTTGTCACAGCACTTGTATACTGTTGCTCTCTTGTTGGTCTGATTGCTTCTATGGTTCTCCTTATTTGTAAGTCACTTTGGATAAAAGCTTCGGCTAAATGATTAAATGTAAATGTAATATTAAATCTATTGAATGTATTTTCTTTATTTTATTTAAGAAATTTCTTCATTATCTGTTTTAATCAGTAAGATTAACAACACTCAGGTGAAACAGCTAAAACTACACAGCTAAGCTGTAAAAGATCAACTTCTGAACTGTTGTACACATAAGTTATAAAAAGTGGGTGACTCTTGCAAGAATTTGGGAATTGATGTTTCGGTACCTTGTTGTATCAGTTGGTGTAATGACTGCCCATCAGCAGTCCTGTTGTCAGTCACACTATAATCTGAAACAAAAGTATTGCAGCAGCATCAAGGTCAGAATACATATACAGCACATCAGCTGTCTGACATTTCAGCTCACCACTCTAAATCTGATCTACAGAAGCAGGATTCTCATCAGGGCAAACCACACAAGGTGCCACAGTAGGAGAAGCATGGAGGTGCTTTGGGAAGAAGACAAGCAAGAAATCATATGTGATGGAATAATGACTGTGAAAGTGTTCAGTAAAGCGGTATATGAAATAAAAGGACAAATAGAGGAGGTTACACTACTGTATGTGACATTTATTAAAAAGTGCTTCCATCTTTTGTTGAATTTATTGTGACTTATGTATCACACATTTACAGAACAATATACAGAGAACATATATATCATTCCCCCTCCCATGACTGTGAAGATGTTACTCCATTAATGCTGTTTGTAAATGGAACCAGAAATAGCAAGTATTACATATAATGTAAGCTTTCAAGGGTAACAATGAATGGATTACACATTTCCCCGTTTTACTTTCCTCAGGAAATTATTCTAGCACATTTAGAAACTGACTTTTGACTTATATTAGTCTTGCTGTCAGCACCCAGGCCACAGTTAATTAATAATTCACACAGTAATTAAGATTCAAATTAGAATTTGTGTCTCAAATAAGGGAACCAAATCAGGGCACAGAACTCTTAGAGAGAATTCAGTTGGGTGCTGGAGCTTTAGAATGGATGTCAGTATGGTCTAACCTGGTAAATATAGACTTATATACTGTAGGTAAAATTACAGTATCTAACCATGTAAACATCTTTAACATCAACAGTCAATGATCATAGAAAAATAGTATTCCTTGCAACTAAATGTTTCTTTAAACTTCATTGTCTTAAAGGGATAGTTCACCCAAAAATGAAAATTCTGTCATTTACACTCACTCAAAATACAAAATAAGATATTTTATGATTTTTAATTGCCCTGTAAGTGCAAAGAAAGCTCCTTTCACAGTGATCATTTCTAATGGTTTAGCACAGCGTGTGTGTGACTCTGAGTGAATGAATGGAGAACATACATGCCTGATAACATTTAGCCCTGTGACGGTGAACATCTCCTGACAGATCAATCCACTCAATCTTCTCCTCCTCACAGCCTCTCTTAACAGTGTTTCTGGTAACAGTTAAAGCATTAATTCAGTTTGGCCCCCTCACAGTCCTTGATGTCATTTTTCACAACAGTTTGCATGAGATGCTCAGCTTAAACAATGTTGCTTCCATACTGAGATGATTCAGTAGTTTATAGTGTGTTTTGGAAAATTACCCATCAGTATATGTCTGATGTCTACAGAGGATAAGTGGGGCACATCAGGTGGAGGTTATCACAGCGGGCTCACACCATCTCAGCCACGCACTGTAATCAGTCCGCTGATGGGTCATAAAGGGCACCAGGCCCGCCGTTCCGCCTCTATCCTCTTGTAGCTGTGGAAATCTCTATTGGATTACTTCTGACACAGATGTGCCTGTATTCGCTAAGAGGATTGTCAGATTGTTGATAAAATATATTGAGGTTTTCTCATGTGATTCCATTCATTCCCTTTGATGCTGTACAACTGTCATTTCTGTAAGATACATCAGGCTTGGGTAACCTCCAAGATCTTGTTTGACATTATAAAATGTCTCATGAAAGATACCCTCATAATGTACAGTATATGGTATATCTTTCTAAACCTTTCATTTTGCTTACAGTCATTAATGACATAATGACATGTTGTTGCTGGTGTTTAAAATTATTATAATTCATGGAGTTATTATTCAATAATTCCACAAATTAGATGTATATTTCAAAGATCTTTATCATTCATCATAACTTAGAGCTCAACTGAGTGGAATCAATCAATTTGAATTGACATTACTCAGTTAAAAATATAGATCTCTATTATCCTATAGGTAATTCAGATGTATCTCTTTCAATTTAATATGTTCTTGCTGAATAAAAGTACATTATTCATTTCTTTCAAAAAAAAAAGAAAAAAAAGAACAAGACTGACCCCAAACTGTTAAATGGCAGTGTATGTACATTTTGATGTAATTTATGTGAAGAAATTAGTAATTGAATAAATGACAATTCAAAAAACAAGATCCCAGTCATTCAGTTACTCATTTCTTCTCATAAATTACATCAACATGTACATGCACTGCCATTTAACAGTTTGGGGTCAGTCTTGTTCTTTTTTTTTTTTTTTTAAGAAATTAATACTGTAATTTTCAGCAAGAACACATTAAATTGATCAAACGATTTTTACATTACTACACAATATTTCTATTTCAAATAAATTAATTAATTAAAGAATCATATAAATAAATAAATAATCAATCAATCAAGCAGTACAACTGTTTTCAACATTGATAATAATAAATGTTTCTTGAGACAATATATTTTGAAAAATCTAATTAATTTGGGGGCTTCTAGCCCCATATAGATGGGTCAGTTTTATCCCAATAATGGGGCAAGATGGCCCCCTTTCATGATTTTCAATTCTGTTCTAGATAAGCAAACGTAAAAATAAGCTAAATAACGTTTATTTTTATTAATAACGTCTTAGGTTACTTATGTAACCATGGTTCCCTGAGTAGGGAATGAGACACTGCGTCCTCTAGGGGTCGCTATGGGGAACACCTCGTCGTGACCCGTGTCTGAAGCATACATTGAAAAAACCAACAACACGTTGGCCAGTGACAGCCATGAAATCACTACCAGTGCGACTATAGTATAAATAGGCACTGGGAGAACACATCATCCACTTCTTCGTCTGAAGCTTGCATCCGAAGCATGGCAAGAAACCTAGAGGATGCAGTGTCTCGTTCCCTACTCAGGGAACCATGGTTACATAAGTAACCTGAGACGTTCCCTTTCATGGGAACTTCGAACTGCGTCCTCTAGGGGTCGCTATGGGGAATGGTATACCCACGCCACCATGCTGAGGGGAGTGCATGCCAGAAACCATGGCGAGCACGAAGTACCAACTCTACCATATTGCCATGGGAGTTGCCCCTGGGACGTTAGACGGCTGTCAGAGACATTATTCCCTACGGCCAAAGGCCTAGGCTACATACCCCAAAAAACTTACCTGTTAGGGCCAGAACTCCTGGGCCCGGGCTAGAGCTCAAGGCTTGGAATCAGGAATAGATTCTTT
This sequence comes from Sinocyclocheilus grahami, assembly GCF_001515645.1. Taxonomy (NCBI): domain Eukaryota; kingdom Metazoa; phylum Chordata; class Actinopteri; order Cypriniformes; family Cyprinidae; genus Sinocyclocheilus; species Sinocyclocheilus grahami. Next base: position 32,140 of record NW_015505643.1, on the reverse strand, counting down.
AAGGGAATACGACCAAGAGCCTAGAATCATACTAAGTCTTGGCCTGTCACACAGGGGCTACCGCATGCTCTGCATATGCTGAAGGAACGGTCTCAACAGACCCCTAGTAGCAGCACCCCGTTAACGTAGGTATCCAGAGGATACATAGGTGGAGTGCAAAGACTTCACGTGCACACTTACCATAACATGGATTTAAAAATACCGTTCTAAGGGGTTCTCGTGGCACTCTGAAAGAGCAGCCCATAGATGGAAATGGTGTATCCCAAAACGCTATGTTTGAGAAGTCAACTCAATCAAAGGCTTATAATGCTGGAGTGCCTAGCAGTAAATCTGTAGCCGAGGAGGCAAACATCAAGCTCTCAATCAAGAGGGAGCTCAACCTACAGCATGTTCCAATG
>NW_015505643.1:6622-31732 GCF_001515645.1 Sinocyclocheilus grahami | reverse complement strand
GTGCTCATAGGTAACCCTTTGATAAAAGGGGAGCACTGCTCAGCACTACCAAGAGAACAGCCCATGGAGCGAGGAATACAACTCCTCAGAGAGAATTAAATGCTCGAAAGAAAACACCATGCTCACAATAACCCTCAATGGTGAGGGGAGCGATGCTTCCAGAGTGTGTCGACAGAGACACACTAGTTGAGTGGAGCCCAAGGTACCGGGGTCGAAACCAACTCAGAGAAAGGGAAAGAGGCTCATAACGCGTAACCCTTACCATCCAGGATTTCAGAAAAGTGGGCAAAGCATAACGTGCACACTTACCACTTATGTGGATTTTTAGAAAGTGCGCAAAGCTTAACGTGTGTACTTACCATAGTATGGATTTAAGAGTTTTCCAAGCATCTGCTCACAGATACCCGGAAGTACTGAGCCAAACGGGAGAGGAAAGCTCAAATACAACCCTTTAAGGTGAGGGGAGCCCTGCCTGAGACAGCATTACACAAGAAGGTTCTCGCAAATGCCACCTATACTTCCCGCTCGATTCCTCAGCAAGAGGGGATATCCTGGTGATCGGGAGGCCCCTTAGGGTGACTTAGATATGGCAGCCTGAAAGCATAAGCCCAGCCCGGACGTCCAGGAAATCTTTGCAGTGCTGTGCTGGGGGCCTAATGATCAAGAAGGCTCCCGCAAAGCTACCTCATTAGGAGAAAGGCCCTCGCCTTTATCCAGGTCTTTCAGCAGGCCAGCCTGATATGCTTGGAGCATCACCATCATGTGCAATGAAGCGACAGCCCGACCTGCTGCTGCTGCGTATGCCCTGGCATTAGAGCGAGATGTCAAGGAGGGAGTCTTATAAGAGGACGTCTCATCCATAGAGAAATAGCTGGCCAGCGTCTCTCTATGTTGGCATAACTCGTATGCTGGAATCGATGGATGCGTGAGGAAAAAAAACGGCCTCTTCCATTCCTTCTCAATCTCTGTATGGAAAACAGGAAGAAAGGAAGGCTCACCTGAGCTGGAGGGTTATGGCCAGAAAAAAAAGTTCATTGTTGTTGTTTTTTGTTTTTTTTGTTTTTTTTTAAATAGATGACCTCACAATGTAATTTTCTTCACCCGCTTCACGGCAAGTAAAGCCTCGCCGTGGCGCGATCCATAACATTCAAAAGCTCATCATACGCAGGGCAGGAGGATTGGGAAAGCTCAGCCTCAGCTTTTTGCCCTCCTCAGACATTTTCCTGCTTTCCAGCAGAGCACTGGCCCCTGGATTAGACAATGTTAATGAAATAACGTCATCCTCCAGTGGCTCACTCTCGTACACAGTTGACGATCACGAGAGGGAAAACCCCTCTTCAAACTCATCGGCCAGATCCACAGCAGCGTGCCTCAGCAGCGGTGGATCCTGAATTGCGGGAAGCAGATGGCTGGCCCTCTTTCTTCGAAAAGAGAGACAAATGAGAGCGGAGCTGTTTCCTTGAAAAAACGCTCGCGGTGCACGCCGATTGCCCCCTCGGAGACATCGCGTGCGTGCTCTTCGCCCAAAACAAATAACGCATAGATCGTGTGTGTCATCAGATGTTAAACAACGACAACACGGATGCACACATCCTCTAAACGCTTTGCTAGTGCTCGCCATAATGATATGAATAGAGATCGCTCTTACCACAGAAATGCACGCTTCAAACAAAGCAGTCAATGAAGACGAAGAAGAGGATGATGTGTTCTCCCGGTGCCTATTTATACTATAGTCGCACCGGTAGTGATGTCATGGCTGTCGCCAGCCAACGTGTTGTTGGTGTTTTTTTCAAAGTATGCTTCAGACACGGGTCACGATGAGGCGTTCCCCATAGCGACCCCTAGAGGACGCAGTTCGAAGTTCCCATGAAATGGAACATAATAGATGATTCATTTTCCTGTATGTGATAAACACACAACCATATGTTACAATTTAGCAGTAAATACACACGGATCTTAAGGAGGCATCTTCCCCCATTTCACCTCAAAACTTCTGACCACCGACGGTACCAGATCTTATAGGAAATCCCCAGAATGCTAGTTGAATGGATTTGTTTGAAAAGGGGTGCGGCCAGCTAACTCTAATAACAGGGAGATATTTTTCATTAGTTTGAAAAACACCAAAGTGCTCCTGCATGCATAATAAGAGCATTTGAGAGAAACAGAATCATAATCATATACAATTTTATAGCCTGTTTCTATGGCACAGTTGCAGTGTGGACAGATGGTGCTATGAAACCCTGTGCATATTGTAATATATTACCTGGAGGTATATTACGTTGATGGGGATTAGTCACAGCAGTGGAATATTTTGACAAATGTCTCATTGTCTGAGGGACGTTACAGTTGATGTACAGCAATCTTGGTTAGTGACCTGATGCTGGGTGTAGTGATACAACCTACAGGAAGGGGGTCTGAATACTTTCTGTACCCACTGTATATACAGTACATGTTTGATATTACATGCCCATGAACTTTATTAGATGCACTGTTAGGAAATCATCATTTTAGGTTCTGGAGTCTGCATGTTTAAATATTGCAATAGAGAATTCATCATTTGAAATGAACCACCAGAAGAAACAAACATCAGAAGGGCTGCACTGTGATAAATGCCATGTGGCCACACAAACATCCCCCTTCTCTCACACTCACACACAGACACGGAGATATGAATTGTGCATGATAAAGGATCTCATATTGATTTATATGAGGAAAAACAACTTGAGCTCTGCAGATGCTGGAATTTGCATTCAAAGCTGACATTTCATACCCACTGGTTAAACACAAACAACGCAGTAAAATTGAAAACTTTTCTGTATGATAATTAAATCAAGTATGGTGAATATTTTATTATTTGTGGTAACTCTGCTTTTAATGAGGCAGTGAGGGGGAAACAGAGCGAGTGAGAGAGAAATGATTAATTTATTTCAACTTTACCTTTGGACTATGATGGTCCCCTGAGCCTAAGAATCAGAGTATGACTCATCTTCATTTAGAAAATGCTCCACATCAGCGTTAAGAAATGGGCTTTGTGGAATGAATGTAAGTCTCCAACTAATTACACTCAAATCTTAGATTTGCAATACAGCGGCACTGCAATTCACCATGCAACTGCTGAAATCATTACAAAAACAGGACATGATGATCTTTCCCGTGGGACCGACTGGCCCACATCTGCGGGAGGCTGAGTGGGCAGTGTCTTAATATAATTTACCAATACAATGCAAATGAGTTCCATTGAACCTCATCTTTTTCTGTGGGCCAGGATATCTAAAACTGTCCACTAAATTAGATACTGGAGAAACAAGCACGCACTACTGTTCAAAAGTTTGGGATCAGTAAGATAAAAAATATATATTTTATTCAGCAAGGACACATTAAATTGATTATAATGTTACAAAATATATTTTTTTTAAATGCAGTTTTTTTTGCAGTCAGTGGACTTGGTGGACATTTTAAAATGTCCCAGTCCAGCAATTTCAAATCACGCAACTACACATATATTTAAATAGGGAAAGTCTGAAAGATCCAAACCAGTTATTCAAGATTATGTTCCAACAAACATATTTCACATTGAGAATAAAATCTGACAGCAAAGAATAATAAACTGTTTTTTGCAATCAAATCTAGCTAATGTGCATGCTTTTGCTAGAGTAAACACACAGGCCATTGGTTTTCAACTGCAAAGGCCTGTTCACACCAAGAAAAATGTTCAATGTGATAAACATTTTAATTTGAATGAACGGCTGTTCTTGCATCTGTTCAGACCAACACGAACATTTGCATGCCATCAATGTGACAATGTGATTTTTGCACATAGAGGTCTAATCTCTTTTCCATCGCACTGTGAGAAGCAACATAGCGAATACAAAAATCCAATTGGCTGTTTGAAAGCATGTAAATACTGTTTGACTTCCTTTCTTCTCCATGACAAGTGGGTGTCAGAAACAGAAAGCTGCGCATTGCTTTGTATACCTCCTGCTTTTCCATAAGTGCCATTTACATTTACATTTAGTCATTTAGCAGACGCTTTTATCCAAAGCGACTTACAAATGGACAAAGGAAGCAATCAAAATCAACAAAAGAGCAATAATATGCAAGTGCTATAACAAGTCTCAGTTAGCTTAACGCAATACACATACCAAGTTTTTTTTATTATATAATAAATAAAAAGAAAAAAAAACAGATAAAGAATAGAGCAAGTTAGTGTTAGAGGCCTTTTTTGCTTTTGATAATTGTATAATAAATAAAAATAAAACAAATAGATAGAATTAAAAAAAAAATAGAATTAGAATAGAGAATGCTAGAGTAAGAGGGTCAAATAAAGATGGAAGAGATGTGTTTTTAGCCGATTCTTGAAGATGGCTAAGGACTCAACTGCACGGATTGAGTTGGGCAGGTCATTCCACCAGGAGGGAACATTTAAAAGTCTGTGAAAGTGATTTTGATTTCATTTAATTTACTGTCGGAGAGTGAATTTGCATTTTCATTCATGTTTTGCACATTGGAACAGATCAAATTTGTGCAAAATCCATGCAAAGACTTCCAGTCATGCAAGTGTATATTAAATGTTGCGATGCCCCTTTCAAAAAAAAAGATTTTTCAATGGTCACATAGGAGTATGGGCACCAAATTTAGTATCACAATTTTTCCAATTCATAAAGTTAACTGTCTTTTCTGGTGACAATCAAAATGAGCACACACATATTTCAAGATATTTCAAGCAACTTCTTCTGTCAAAATCTGCACAATCTGACCTGTGTTGCAGCCTGGAATTAAACCATGCCATGCTGGTTTTCGTCTGGCCAGAGGAGAACTGGCCCCACGACTGAGCCTGGTTTCTCCCATGTTTTTTTCTCCATTTCTGTCACCGATGTCGTTGTGGTTCCTTGCCACTGTCGCCTTTGGCTTTCTTACTTGGGGATGCTTAACTGATTGCACAGACAGACACTATTGGAAGAGAGCTGAACTGGATGATGACATCACTTAATCATCAATGAACTTACTTTAGCTGGAATAAATGATTCTTTGTTATTGTCCTCTGTCATTATTGACAAACTATTTTCCTGTTTGACACTGTAAATCTGCTTTGACAGTATTGGTCAGTATTGTATAAAGCGCTATATAAATAAATATGACTTGACTTCTGTCATGAAATTCTCAGAATGCCTTCTGCTACAGTACTTCTTTGCCATCAACTGCTTATTAACAGAGTTAATCCCTCTAACCTTTATCTGCAATGATACTCCAGATTAAGTCAGCACACAACCAGTTAATAATTGTCTGGGTGAAGTTCAAGTCTCATGCTCATTGGAAGTAATCAGTTACCATTTTAAGCCTGTGATATTGGTTTGGGTCTTTGCGCTGTCCTCAACATTGTGATTAAAACCAGAAACAAATTTCTTCAGTTGAGTGATGAAACAGAATCCTTTGTGAATGTGAGTCAGCATGCTTCATGACTTGGGAATCAGATGTCACATTGTTTCCCATGGTTACCTCTCTAGTTTTACCAGAAGTGATGCCTTCGGATATGGTCAAATCAGTCACAGAATACATACAATATGTATCAATGAGTTGAACTATGGTCAGCATTTGCTTTGCACTGACTTGTCATTATAGGTGAAATGTATCATTTATATGCCATCAAACTGGGACTAACCATCCATTTTGACATACTGAGATGACCTGAGGTGTTTTTAATTTGCTTGGCATTTCTGACAATACAGAGGATCTGTAAGTGTCTACAGTTTATAAGTGTCTTTCAGGATGGTGAACTCACAATAGTTTCCCTTTAATTATCTGAATACCTGCCATTGCAAAGCTCTCTCTGTCTCACTGTAGGCTAATGTCTAATCTTTAAAGTTGTTTTTTGGGTTTGCAGCCATACACATTTACTGCTGAGATTTGACTGTAAACTGTTGATGGGTACAGAAGCTGACTTCTGAACTGCCAATCATAGAGTCTGCTTGATAAAAAATAAGGTCACACACTGTAATAAAGAGAAATTATAGAATAAATGTGTGCTACCAAACCCACATTCCATACAGCTGCAGAACACAGCAAACTTATGAAAAACTACATATATTTTGACTAATAAACATTGCAGTGGGTGAATGAAAACTTGTTTTCTGGCAGAAAAGACACAATACCCAGTTCTAATAAGGAAGTAATCCAATCAAGTGTGCCTCCTGCCCCTTTTAAATCAGGAGGTGGTGCACACCATAATTAGCGAGAAGGGTCACAAAAGATGACAACATTAGCCTTTTCGGAAAAACTGAGAAAATGCCTGCACTCCTGGTATAATAGCCCTTACCAGTTCAAGGTTCAGAAGAAACAGTGGAAAGCTTGAAAATAAATAAAAAGGATGTGTGAATTCCATAAACAAGCTAATAACACTGTAGATTAAAATATATAAAGTAATCTATCCTAGACTGTGCACTACCCTTTACAGTCTCTCACAGAGATTAATGCATTTCTTAAGGCAAGTACATACTTGTATTACTTTCATAGACTGACACATAAAGTCATGTACCCATAACAAAACCCTGTATGTTATGCATTAAGTACCAACAGTGGAATACTTTCCCCCATATATATATTTTTATAATAGCTCTAATAACCAAAAGTAAAATGAGAATATTGGGTGGGAAAAGGGTAAATGTTGCCATATGGGATCTCTGGTAACACAAAGAAAAATGGTTGGGTTCTCTTAAAGGGCTAGAGTGTGAATTTGCATACAATTATTTATCTGTCTTGCTATCTAGCAATATGGCTGCCCACTGCTGCGGGTGTGTGTTCATGGTGTGTGTGCACTGGTTAAATGCAGAGCACAAATTCTGAGTATGGGTCACCATACTTGGCCACACGTCACTTCACTCACTCTACCAGTGCCTCCTGCCCTCAGTTTGTCTATAAAGATCTTATAGAACTGACAGTCATTTATTTCCATTAATTTGCCATTAATAATAGCATTCTGTAAGGCCACCCCTGGAGCATCCCTGTTTGTGTATTTCTACCACTAGATGTCACAACTGAGTCACCACAAATTTGTTCTGTTTACATATTCAAAGTGTTCAGATAGCACTGAACCTATGTGAAGATCAACAGTCTTGTTTGATTTTGCTTTAGCAGACATTATAACCAACCTTTCTATGTTGAAGACAGTGTAGGTGAATGATTCATCCATACAACAGCCTTAGAGGTCCAGATATTATTTTATTATTTTTTTTATTATTTATTAAAATAACTGAGATCATATTTCTTATTCATCACACAATGAATCATGGTTAATTAATTTTATATTTATCAACACTCCCAGTTTCTGTTAATAAAATGTTAAAACAAGCTTGAAAAACTTTAAAAACAAGAAACAATGTCATCATTTGGTTAGGTAAAAACAAACTCTAAATAACTTATAATGCAATATGGGGTTTAAAAATGAATGGATGCTGGACAGTGGGTGGTCTTTGCGTCAAAAGGGCTGACAACCACTGGTTTAGACTCTTATTGCTAGGAGAGTTTCTCACACTCTAACAGACTGGATAAAATTGTCTTCCTTTCAGTCTACTGATTAGGTTTGTTTATATACAGTAAATAATTCATTTAGTTTGATTTTGTTAAATTGCACAGCACACATTTCACAATTATTCATAATGTGATAACTATTCTTCACTGTGATAATTATTCAATTCAAATGTATATAGAAATGGGCACAATTATTTTCGCACGTCACGTTTTTACTCAGCAACACTTGTATATATTTCATTGCTGTCAGTGTTTAGCCAAACACAGTGCAGGAACTTTGCCTCTCTGACCCACTGAACAGGTTTGATTAATTAAAATGCATTGCACTCATTATAATGAGAACAAGCCTCAACATGATTCCAAAGCTTGGCGTGATGTGTTGACGTCAAGCACAGCCCCTAAATGACAGAAATAGACACACCATTAAATGTGTTCTCACATTAGACACAATGAGATGGAAACAATATGCTCTCTTTCAGATCAGCACACTTCCCTAAAGGTGCATGAAGTATTTTAGGAACTCCAGCCACAAAACACAGAATATAAAGGCAAGAATACATTCCCCCCCAAAAAAGCTTCTCATTGTATAACTCACTCCCTGTGCTCTTAGCACAAGGGTCAGTTTTTCCTAAATCTCATTATTTTAAAAACATGGCCCAGTTTGGCATAGTGATATGAAGGCACGAGGGAAGAGAATGTGTCAAAACAAGTCTAGAGGAAAAATCCTCGTACCAGACATACAAGCATTATATGTTATGATCCAATCAGCGTGTCAGACTTTTGTTTACTGAACATAACGTGCATTGTTTCCAAAGGTAAACAAAGGTGTAGCTGGTGTTCGTGCCGACATCCCATCTGTGTGTCCTAACACCCTATTTCTGTCCTTTTTTGTAATGGATAATCTGCTCACCCATCCATTCAGTCATGATTTTCACCACACATTTTCTGAGTGTTTAATGCACGGATTAATGGAAGTGTGTAACACAACTACCATTAGACAAATTTAGAATCACAGGAAATTCCCAACCTAATCGCAGTGATAAAAGTTAATCCATGCTTGAAATATGATTAAAGACTGATTCACCGGTCAGTTAAACTGAAAGGCAAGGTGGAACAGACCACCCCCACAACAGTTGAGTAGGATTACAATCAGGTCTTCTCGAGGCAAATCAAATAAAAACATTGCATAGCATTTATTGCAATACTACATTATTTCTAAAAATAGAGTTTTATGAGACATAGATCTTTCCCACAGATTTTAATAGCGTTACTTTGTGCAAGACCTGGAGAAAGAGTAGCTATGTGTTTACCAAAACAAGTCCAATCACAAGCAGCTGAGTGGGTGCACAGATGGATTTGAAACCTTCCACCTTGAGACACCGTGCAAAAGTAGTTCACATGTGTGAGTACGGACACTACATCATCTGTGTCTGGAGATTAAAGAGTCCAAATGAACTTCTAATGCAATCTTTCTCCTGACATTTATTCCAATGTAACAGCATTAGCCCGGGCTGATCCCTGTGATTATGACATCATATTAAATCAGTCTCTGTGAAGAAGTTTCTCACACCTGCAATATTATTAAAGGAATATTATGAATCGTCTCAATATTCATTTTTGCCGAATGAATATTAATAAAAAATGTGCTTTATTATTTTTCAAACACCCTAAACACGGAAAATTGAAATAATTTACTGTTTCAATAAATAACTGCTGAAGCATGTAATTTGTGCGGCTCTATCTTTGACCAACCAAATGCAAATAGGAGAGTATCTGTTTTCAGCCTGTTTTGTTATGCTAGTTGCACAGAAATTACACATTTCAGGTTGAAATGTCATGCTCAGCTCCAACACACACTTTTTATGTTTTCAGGAGGAAGGAAGGAATGCAGTTTCATAAATACTCTGCAACGTGTCTTGCTGGTAATTGGATTGGCTTTGTTTAATGTAAAAGAATTTGAGAAATTACATACAAATAAATGCATCTCTATGTGCAGTCAAAAACGTTTTTTTTTCTATCGTGTGAGTAATAAATATGTGAGTAATTATGTCACACAATTGTGGTTTTGAAAATCTGAAAAAACAGCTTCAAGTGTAAATAAAGCAACTGCCTGATTAAAAACTGTTATATGTTATATACTCCCGATATTTTCTACTAATGAGCTGCTATAGTGATGCATTAATTTGCAAGCTAACAGGAAAGTAGAAAAATGGAGGAAACATTGAATGTTGTACATTACATTTTTTGCCTTGTTAGTTCTGGGATGACACCCTGCCTGCTCCCCACAGGCAGACACGCCTGCTGCTTTCTCAATTTATAATCTGAATGAAAATCTAAAAATACCCACAGCATTTTATGAATGAATCACTAAAAATATAACTCACATCCATCCCTCTTCGCACTCTCTCTCTCTCCGTCTCCCCCTCCCTCTCACTTCCTCTTTTCCCCTAGTGCTGAAGTGTCTTAGAATCAGATGGATGACACCATATGCCCACACTCCTAGGCGTATTAATGTTCTGGGCTGAGCCTCCAAATGTCAGTATACATTATCACCTGATCTATAAAGAAAAAAACTCTGAGACCTTGATTTGAGTATTAGCACTCCTGGCCTATAGGACTGCTGAAAATGTGTGAGTTTTTGTTGCCAACCTTCGTGTCTGCTGCTCATGCTCAGATTCTCAATGGAGAACAACCCCCGCATCCCCCAACCCCACCTTTACAACCTGTGATTGGACAGTGCTGATCTTGGACACTGAAATAGTCCCGCTAATATCTCTGGCTTGTGGCACAATCCAAAGCCCATCTTGTCTCATCTGGGTGGTCAAAATTATGCTTTGCAATTTTATATTCACAATGAGATCATTATTTTTATCATTGTGAGTGTATAAGACAATACCTTCTTTTGTAACATTTTCAGGACTTCAACTATGGATTTCCAAAATAAAAAATAAAAGAATGAATGGGAGGTGAATGGGAAACAGTTTCAATACAGCCACAAGCCATAAACAATGTACATGTTACCATGACAACATAAAGGCATACATCCTAAAACAAAGTAAATACACACGCACACATTTATATATATACACATATATATATAATTTTATAAAATTACAAACTTCACATTTCAGCTTTTAAATCCTCTAAAACTGGGCTTTATTCACTTCCATTGTAAGTTCCTCGCCATAACCTTTTCCCCCCTTGCAAACGTTTTTTCCTTCTTGTAAAGAAAGCAAGGGAGAAGATTAATTTTTGTGGTGATCACCTTCATGCCACAAATGCTGTCCATTAAATGTAACTTGCACTGAACCTGATATATTCCTTTAATTGTTCAGGTCTTGAACACCAAGAAAGTTTATGGTTGACACATGAAGAGAAATGCAGTAAAGACAGCAGGAATGTAAACCCCCCATTATCAGGCTGACCTCGTCACACACTCCCAGCATAACTCACACCATGCTGTGCCAACACACCCATGGCACAGTCTGACAGCCAACCGTCATAATATTTACACGCTGCACCTCTGTCAGAGAAAAAAAATCAAAAGCTGCTGACTCAACACAAGGCCTGGCAGATGCAGTGAAAAGCAGGCCTCCTCTTAATAAATGAATACAGTTCTTTCCAGACTGTTCATAATTCTTTCCAGACTGTTCAAAAATTTAAGGAGAACACCATGATGTTATAAAAGTGAAACGTTAGGAATTAAAGGCATTTTCTCTAATGATGGACCACAAATGGTGGATGCTCTTTTTTCTGGAAGTCTCTACAGTAGCTCATATAGTAATTGATCAAAAGCTAGTCAAAGAAACTCAAGCAACACTGTCTAATATGGTAAACTATTGCAATGGTATGCTTTGATCCAGAAGAGTGGAAACCAAATGCATGCATATACAGAAAAAGTTGTCTTGAACTGTAACAAAAAATTATTTAAATTAAGACTAAATGAATTACATGTATTATGTTTTATACTGTTTGGGCACGATTCGTTTTATGCAATTATTTCCAGTGCTTGAAGTGGAAAAAAAGAAGTGCCGGTACCACTGATCTATAATAGAGAACTGGATTGCTCGAGGACATCAGACGTTCAACATATGCATTACAAATGACCAAGTGCTCATTCTGAAATCCGAATAAAGATCAATTTTGTTATCATGTTTTTATTCATTTTATTATTTGACTGCAAATGTTTCAAAAATGATTTCATTAACAGCATTAATTTTTAGGTAGGTAATGATTTAAACTTTGGCTAAATTAATGATTAATTCGACATATACTGCTAGTAAAAAGCCATAGAATTAGCGCAATCTTGGAGAGTCTGAAATAGATGTAGCTCAATCAGGACATTAAAAATATACACATAACTTATTCAGAGAAATAACACTGACTACATACGTACCGTATGTAGTCAGTGTTATTTCTCTGAATAAGTTATGTATATGTATATATATAATATATATCTAGAATATGTCCGTACCGGACATATTCTAGATATATATTCATGTTTAATATTTCCTGCTTAATTACGTACATAAATATATTTTGTGTTGGTTAACCTGTGTCGGCAAGTGCGCAGCAGACACGCCCACCTAAACGATTTCAATATATCACTTATCCTGCCCGAAAAGACCATAAACATTGCAGAACATCTGAAGTAACAATTAATTTACATACACATATCATAAAAACTAATCCTGTGTGATTTATGTCCTTCAAATTGGGGGATTTTAGATCAAGATTTTAGCTGTCAGTCAATGATGCTCTCTGCCGGTAGGGAATAGTAAGATGGCGGCTCGTACACTTCTGGTGACTTCACAGCCGAATGGCAGTTTAGAATGCAATTAGCGATCCAGTCATTATAGATCAGTGGCAGGTACTCACTGTTTTGAACTTATTACTTATTACTATTGCATTCCCTTACTGGATCCTTGAACTTTCCAGAAGTTTACCGGTTTCAAATGACCTCCTGGGTAGTGTGCTTTATAGTGTCATTTCTAATCATATTAATATTGAAGTACTGCGTACCGGCCCACTTCAAGCACTGATTATTTTGACAAAGAACAAGCTTATTTTTTAGATAAAAAGATTTACTAATTAATCAAATTAACTTCTTCCCTGAATATTTAATGTTTAGCTTGTTTATCTTACTGATCAAACTAATGAATCGCATGCTTGTCCATATGGATGTGACTGTGCAGTTTGTTTGAACACAATTCCAAACAATTTGTCATGTCTTGTATTTGTAGAGCCATTACAAAATGTTTGTATAGACATCCGTGGCATCTGTTCATATCACTGCCATCACGGCACAGAGCCTGTGAACTGTTGACCAGTCATGTCAGAACAGATGAAGTCATGGTTTTCACTAGAAAACACGAGGCCATGTGAGGAAGTGATGTTTCTCATTCTTCTGATAGAAGGCAAGATGAATGGTCAGATGAGCAACAGCAAAGGCATCTGCAGGCCATTGCTCTGCGCTGCCAAGCTTAAAAAGAAAAAAAGAAAAAAAGAAAGTGACAGTTTTCTTAAGACTTAATTTTTATAAAATATAAAAAAATATTTTTTAATAGCTTTTGGTGCAAATCCCAATTTTCTTCCTCCATTCTTTCAGTGTCACTTATAAAAGCCTGAAAAATCATGCTTCCTGCTCGAACCACTACAAGTTTCTTAGAGAACCTTTGTAAACATGTTGTAAATAACAGATGTTTGAATCGAAATTCAGTATGAGATGCTCTCGAGAGCAGTATATCCAAGATACTGACTAAAATGTATGATTCACTCTTAAAAATAAAGGTGCTTCACGATGCCATAGAAGAACCCTTTTGTCTAAATGGTTCCATAAAGAACCTTTAACATCTGAAGAACCTTTCTGTTTCACAAAAGGTTCTTTGTGGTGAAAAAAGGTTCTTCAGATTATAAAAAGATAAGAAAGAGATGGTTCTTTAAAGAACCTTTCACTGAATGGTTCTTTGTGGAACCAAAAATGGTTCTTCTATGGCATCGCTGTGAAGAACCTTTTGAAGCACCTTTATTTTTAAGAGTGCAGTTGAGAAAAAAAAGTAAATGCATAAATAGACATGTACATTAAGCTTTTCACACTACATTAATGTCTTTTTGAAACCTGGGCCAGCTTTAACCTTGTAAAAAGCATACAATAAAAAAACAACAATAAAGGGATACAATACAAAATAGTCCTAAAAAGTGAGTTGTATAGCAACAGACAACCAATCATAAACTTTCTGTGTATAAAAACATGGACAAGCAGTTGATAAAATAGGGAATGCTATTGTTGCATGCTGTATCGGGGAAGTCGTGGCCTAATGGTTAGAGCGTCGGACTCATAACCCAAAGGTTGTGGGTTTGAGTCTCATACCGACAGGGATTGTAGGTGGGGGGAGTGAATGTACAGCGCTCTCTTCCACCTTCAATACCACGACTGAGGTGCCCTTGAGCAAGGCACCAAACCCCCAACTGCTTCCCGGGCGCCGCAGCATAAATGGCTGCCCACTGCTCCGGGTGTGTGTTCACTGCTATGTGTGTGCACCTTGGATGGGTAAATGCAGAGCACTAATTCCGAGTATGGGTCACCATACTTGGCCACATGTCACGTCACACTCATCCAATCCATTATCAAAAACTATTACCTAACAAATATGCAAATAGGAAAGTTAATCCAGAGTTTACAGAAGTTTACAGTGTGAAATCTCATAATTTGACTACCCAGTATTAATTATCAACCCAGGACAAGCTCAGTTTAAAACATGGAAAAACATTGGTCCAAGAAGAGTGTGAAAAGCCCAGACTTCTCTACTTGAGAGTGATTTAGCTTTTCTCTCAATAATTGTCCTGCTGTACGTAATTTTGTAACTGTGAAATTATAACCTTTAATGCTGTATTTTTTCACTTGATTAAATAACTATACACTTTGCTCTGTAATGCGTAGCACAGATCCCCAACAATATTATTTAATTTGTAATAGATTGTTTGCGCCAGTTCTGGGAGTTCCAGGTATTCATAGAATGATAATTATAGTGATTCATTGTCTGAATGCCTGCCAAGGAGGTGAGTGGGCATTTGTGTGTTTGTATGGGCAGTTGTGAGTGTGTTGGTGTGAATGTGTTTCAGAATGTGTTACTCTGGAAAACTTACAACAGCTTACACTACACACACACGCAGTGCGGTTTGAGATTGAAAAGTGAAGCTGGCAAAATAAAAGACAGCCTATGCAGAAGGGGGCCAAGTGTAGTGCCAAAACACACTGCCAACTCAGCATGCAACAAACAGCAGAGGCAGAGAATGAGACCGAAAGAGAGAACCATGGAAGTGATGGAGAACTTAAGCCTGAACTAGCCAAGCACACCTCACTCTGAGACCACGTCTCTAAGCTTAACAAGCCAGAGAGAACAAGATCAGAAGTATAGAAGTCAGCAAAAACACCAGATAGCAGCACACTGAAAGTGTAAAAAAAAAAAAGTATGTAATAACTAAAGATTATCATATGTAAGCACATACCTTGATGGGGAGGTTTCCAAGACCGTCAGCACCCCAGCTGATGTCTCATCATTTTTTGCACACCCTGATGGTTATGGCCTCTGTTGTGCTCATCTCTTCTTGAGCTTTGTGTGAACTTTAGTACTTAATCTGCATTGCAATGCTAAGATTTTAGTCAGAGTTGGGCAAAAATCAGAACGGACGAATTGGCTTCTTTTTTTTTTTTTTTTTAGTGACATGACATGCGGCCAAGTATGGTGACCCATACTCAGAATTAGTGCTCTGCATTTATCCCATCCAAAGTGCACACACACAGCAGTGAACACACACACACCTGGAGCAGTGGGCAGCCATTTTTTTGCTGCAGCGCCCGGGGAGCAGGTGGGGTTTCAGTGCCTTGCTCAAAGGCATCTCAGTCGTGGTATTGAAGGTGGGAGAGAGCGCTGTACATTCACTCCCCCCACCTACAACCCCTGCCGGTACGAGACTCGAACCCACACCCTTCGGTTACGAGTCCAATTCTCTAACCATTAGGCCATGACTTCCTCAATTTTTGGGGAATGATTTTTCAATGCCTGCACTGAAATTTTGATTGAATTAACCATGTCACACAGGAAGTGGAATGACAAGAGGAATTTACTGAATTGCAATTAATAGGCTGCATCCGAAATCGCATACTTCCCTACTAATAAAAACAGTATGTGAAAAGAGTGGTACTGTACAGTCAAACCAAAATGTATTTAGACACCTTCAATATTTCACACATTATCACAGTTTATTCGTTATAGTTTAGAAAATGGTAATAAATATGACAAGAACTCAGAGTTAAACTGTGTCAGAACAAATTCATCTTGATAATGTCAGATAACACTTAAGCAAAACATGGTCAGGTCAAAGTGAATAATTTTTGGTCTCAGAATTTTATCAAGTTTACTGATAGTCCACTGTATAAAGAATGTTTGTGTATAATATGTCACAGTTTACTTTATTTTGCTATCCTCACTTATATAAATGAACTATAGTGTCCTGCACCCACTAGTAAAAAATATCATAAATAATGTCTGGTGTCTGAATTATTTTTGGTTTGACTGTTTATCAGAATTCACAGTATTCATAAAACAGTAGGCAAAAAGTACCCACATGACTTGCATTTCAACTTCCAGCAAGATTCTGAAGTGCTCATCCAATGGACACTTTACTGTCATATGAGGCTACAGGAAAGGATTTGTGATTGGCAGCAAAGTGAAGCAGTTGATGCTGCAGTACATCTGGATTACATTTATACTACACACATTCATACTGTTTAGAACATACTTTTTTAGCAGTCGTGAAGTAAATACTTATTCAAAAGAAGTACCTACTCAGAGATTATGTGATTTCAGATGCAGACATTCAACAGAGCTCTGTTTCCAATGGTTTCGTATTTCTGAGAAGTATTTCAACAGTATTTCAAGTATGACAACATGTCTGGAAAGTCAAAATTCCAAAAATTCCAAAAATTCCAAAAACATTGCTTAGATAATTTACATTGAAAGTTATTTGAAATTCAACACATTTTTATTCTTGCAATTGCTGTTTGCAACCTCAATTCAAATTCCATAGAAATTCAAGATTTAAATTGAAATTCATATGGTATTCTTAATTCAGTTCTGAATGGTGCACAACCCTGGTTCTAACAGTCATACATATATGTAGCAGGATGTTTTGTAAACCACCAAGTGTATGTGATATCCATTGAAACTTCTAAAGTATCTTTGTCCTGACCTTCAGAGCTGCTCACTCAACAAACATGGGCCAACAGCATGGTTACTGATGTGTATGCATGCAAAGTCATCAGTTATTTGGCTTATGATAAAGAGAGAGAGAGAGATCTCCTGCAGGCTTTCAAGCAGTTTAAGGTAATATAAGGACTTTCAGAATCTCTGACACTATGACTACTGTCTTACAAAAATAGGTTCCAGGCAGAACAAAAGGTTTTAAACCCTGATGCCATAGAATAAGCTTTTTAGGTTATATAAATACTTATAGTTTTCTTCTCTAGCTCTTTAGAAAAAAAAACATGCATCTAGTTGGTGAAAAGAATTTCTGTTATGTGACCTGTATTGTGACATATATTTTTAAGTTGTTGCACTATGTTCAGTGTTAAAAGGTAAATAATGTAATTTATGCATCACCAAATAGACAATAAATAAATAAATAAATAAATAAAAAACAAAGATTTTAAGCTTCAAACACTTCCCCTGCCTGTCATTGGTTGGACAAACAGGTAGTTCTGCTTCAAATTGTGCTATTTATGGTGCTATGCACATAGTGCTATGTTAAAACCAGACTTGTACTTCCATCTGACACCACTTGTGGTGCAGAAATTACAATAATTTGCACTTTAGCTCGTAAAAATATCACATGAACGTTGAGCTCCTATATAAGGCAAGAGATCACAACCTTGGCTAATACTGTAGTTACAGTGATATTTATGAATACTATCAAATATTGTGTAACACAGCATAAAAAAAGTTACATTGGACACCTATGAGGAATTCTTGGAATGTTTCCTCACACAGCAGGGGATGATCAAGCTGTGGTTAGAATCACAGACTTTCTATTTTAGTTCAAGATGTTTATATTACATCACTTCAGTCTAAACATCATGATCTCAAAGATGTCTCAAGCAACTTAAAAGCCTACTTCCCCACAGTTTCTTTCCTTTCCGTCATTCTAATTCCAGATCTCTCTGTCTTTTCCAGCATTCCTGAGACTAGAGAGAAATTCCCAGTATCCTCTGTCAATGAGCTTTTTTCTGTCTGTGAATGTCATTTAACCCTGAAAAAGAAAACACTGCTAAATGTACAAATACTTTACAAAAATGCACTTTTGTACCTTTTCTGACCAGAAGCATGAAATAGTATCAATGTAATCTTAAAAACATTCAATTAGTTGATCTGTTTATCTCTGTTTGAAGGCCTGAAGCTGGAAAGTCAGTGAAATGGGTTTTTCATTGCAATCTTCATGTAAATTCTTGATAGGTTCAATTAGTTAGTGCTCACATTAGTTTTTCTAATTCACTTAAGTATTGAACGAGTCCTTTTCTGGGGTTAATGCCACATAAAGTCATTACAGCAAGCCATGTCCAGATGGCATTAAGTGTTATAATCTGTTTTTAATCCCAATTCCAATCTGTTACCCAAATGAAGGCCAAGAAAGTAAAAAAACGACAACAACAAAAAAGACCTTCCTGGAATCAGTCTGAAGGCCAGTGTGCGAGATGTCACTACTAAAGAACTGGCTCCGTGTTCACAACCCCATAATACATTCACATTATCCTGACGTAAGACATTGACTGCTATTTAATTACCATGACCTTTAGCATTCACACACCTCCACTCTGTCTCAGAACCTTATTACTGCTGCTCCTGTTGGGGGGGGGGGGGTCATGGAAAACTGGCCAACTGAGATAAATGTTGTTTGACATCATCCTCTTATTTATAGAAGGTAATATTTGGGCATTTTAAGTGCCTTTTCATGTCACATTCAAAGTACAAACACACCACAAAAATACACACAGACAGACACAGACACAGACACACACACACACACACACACACACACACACACACACGCAGAGATGTGCCAACTTGTATAAATGTGATGAGATGTGCTTAGAAGACATACAGAGAGACAGACAGACTCTGCAACAGACCAGCACATAAACACCACACAACATCTCCCAAATATTCTATTGCTGTAAATTAAATTTATATCACACCATATCATAATCACTTTTGGAGATGGAGAGAATGCAAGAGACACAGAATCAAGCCACCTTAACACACTTTGGAACTGACTGAAATGGGTACTGGAGTCCAAATTCAAATTATTGTTTCTCCCGCACACCCCATGGTCGCTTTGAATAGCAAAGGACCACCCAAGAGGCCGTGTGACTGACAGGTAAAGCAACCAATCATGTTTCATTTTGTGCCACATCATGTTTAGGGGTGTGGAAATATGAAGTGAAGTGACATGTGGCAAAGTATGGTGACCCATACTGAGAATTTGTGCTCTGCATTTAACCCATCCAAGTGCCCACACACAGCAGTGAGTAGTGAACACACACACACACACACACACACTGTGAACACACACCAGGAGAAGTGGGCAGCCATATGGTGTGGCGCAGGGGTTGAGGGTTCAGTGCCTTGCTCAAGGGTCTCACCTCAGTCGTGGTATTGAGGGTGGAAGAGAGCGCTGGTTATACACTTCCCCCACGACAATTCCTGCCGTACCTGAGACTCAAACCCGCAACCTTCGGGTTACAAGTCCAACTCTCTAACCATTAGAGAGTGACTAAGTGTAAAACTAGTGTAAAACTCTTGGATGTATTTTAAAGAGATTTTAAATCCCCCAGTTATGTCTAATGAATTTATTGGGATGTGTTCACTCTAGCAACAGGCTCACACTGAAGTGAGC
Organism: Sinocyclocheilus grahami; assembly: GCF_001515645.1. NCBI lineage: Eukaryota > Metazoa > Chordata > Actinopteri > Cypriniformes > Cyprinidae > Sinocyclocheilus > Sinocyclocheilus grahami. Next base: position 12,256 of record NW_015505643.1, on the reverse strand, counting down.
ACAACTGGATGCTCTGTAGAAACATGGAAGGTCAATTAACCCTTAATACCAGTCCACAGATGCACATGAAAACACAACTGAACAGCAGATGATGTTTGAAAGTTTCACAACATAAGTTATTTTTATTGTAACGAGATCAAGGACTGAAATGCATGCTGAAGATAAATGACACCCCATTAGTTTCTCACTAGTATTCTGTTTTTGTCTGCTGAACATTCCTCTTCTCTTTACTTGACCGCAGAGGCATGCTGCGTGCATATGTGTGGCCGCGAGTGCACGTTGGTCAAATATGAGCGAAGAAGCAGATTGCTTTTAGTCAGTAGGGGGAGGAAACACTTCACCCTTCATTCAGACACATCCTGATCTCTCTCTCTCACGCTGTGAATGTGCACGTCTACATGTACGTGAGTGCTTTAAATGGTTAATGTTACAGGGTGGGGCTCTATATATCACCAATAGAGGCAACAGTTGTGATCGACATAGCTTCAATGTGAAGGAAAAGTGCTAAAAACATTTCTCTCTTAACCCCCCCCCATTCCCTTTTTTTCTTTCCCTCCGTCCCCGCCTTCTTATATCAATAAAAAATTAGGATTACGCACATCTTCCCCTCACAGTTCTCTCCTCTCCCTCATCTTTCTCTCCTTGACAAGATTTGCACAGGTCAAACTGTTGAGTGCATCACACACAGACAATTACATTTATAAAGACATGAAATGCCATGAAAATAGACTCGTAAAGTTCCTCCAAAAAGACTGACAGATATATTCATAGCTTCTCTCAGTGGTACTCAAAAAGATGGCAGCGCACCTGCGCACACACACCACATACCCTCTTGATGATGTTTTTGTTTGATGACCGAGCATCGCTGTAGTGTGCTGGAGAGAGCTAGAGTGTTCCTTGTCTCTGCAGATCCCATTTCCCATTAACTGCATGGTGCTACGCTCGCATGTCATCAGTGCATCAGTCTTGCTAATATGTCCTACTTTAACCGAGGACTTAGCAAATCATTTCCTGAAAGTGTGCTCTATCCCTAGGCCCAGGAATACTTTTCTCCTGTGTGGTGGCATTAAAGTGTGGAATTGAACAGACAGTAAGCCTCTAGATATAAAACCATATTATGGTCTGTGGCACAGTGGTAGCTCACATGCAAGATGATGCAGGTTCAAGTCTGAACTGTTTGAGTTCCTAAGTTCTGGCAGTTATGTTTGGACTGCAGTGTTTTGTCTTCATTGTACATAACAATGATAATGCATAACTGAATATTTGAAGGATTGTATATACATTGTGCTATCACAAACACTGTTGTTCACCAATGAATCACCTATTAATTCACCTGAACAGTAGTGGTGGTAATTTTGTTTCACCGCAGTGACTCGAGTCTTTTGAATCTATTCACCAAAAAGATTAATTCAGACTAATTCAATGATTAGTTCAGTGGCAATTGATTACATAACAAATAGAGTTGTGGTCAAAATTTTACATACACGTTGCAGTATCTGCAAAATGTTAATTATTCTACCAAAATAAGAGGGATCGTACAAAATATATGTTATTTTTTATTTAGTACTGACCTGAATAAGATATTTCACATAAAAGACGTTTACATATATAATCCCGATTCAAAAGTTTACATACCCTTGATTATTAATATTGTGTTGTGGATGATCCACAGCATTTTTATTTTTTTTTGTGATAGCTGTACATGTTTGTCCTGAACAGTTAAACTGCCTGCTGTTCTTTAGAAAATCCTTCAGGTCCCACAAATTCTTTGGTTTTCCAGCATCTTTTGCGTATTTGAACCGTTTTCAACAATGACTGTATGATTTTGAGATCCATCTTTTCACACTGTGGACAACTGAAGGACTTACACCTATTACAAAAAGTTAAAATGCTCACTGATGCTCCAGAAGGAAACACGATGCATTAAGAGCCTGGAGGTGAAAACTTTTTGAATTTGAAGATCAGGGTAAATTGAACTTATTTTGTCTTCTGGGAAACATGCAAGTATCTTCTGTAGCCTCTGAAGGGCAGTACTAAATGAAAAAAAAAAAAAATAATAATATATACATATATATGATATTTAGGCAAAATAAGAAAAAAGTAAAAAGAAACGTATACATGAATAAAATTGTCCACAATAAGATCTCTAATATGAATTTAGAAAATAGATGAATTTTCATTTTATGTGACTTAACTTTTAGCAGATGCTTAGCCAGGTGCCAAAGTGACTTACAAAAGCGGAACAAATCAATTTATCAAAGAGCGAACAATATTCGTAATACACAATGCTAGGTTATCAACCAACTAGATTAGGACCTTAAACATCATAAGTGGTTTCCTCACAAAAACAAGGCAGATATAATTTTTCCTCCATTCTGTGACCTGCTGAGTATGAATTTATTTTATCAAGCTATACATTAAGAACAAACATCGGCTAAAATTCATGATGGGTTTCAATAACATTTTGGTGTCATTGTAATAGATTTGTCTTGAGTCGCATTTACACATCTTTCGCGAGATAGCCTTTACAGGTGGGAAAGCCTTCAAAGCAGTTATACACTTCAAACTTACTCACTGTCCTTAAAAAACTGAAACACTGAATAGCAATATGATCTGTTCACTTAAAAGATTAATTCAAAAACACCACTTCTGAACAGCTCTCAGAAAGGTTGCTGGTTCAGCCCCAAGCAGGGCTACAGTATGTTAAACAGCACAGTTACTGAGATCACAATCCTGCCCCATCACAACTGTGGAACTGAGCAAAGTGTTTAACCCCTTGTTGCCTCAGGGGAACTTTTCAGTCAGTGAGTTCACTATAAGTTAATTGGATGAAAAGTATCTTCTAAATGCCAGGTAACAGTGCAATGACCACAGAGTTAAACCTCTAGTTAGCATGACTAAAGACAGAGTGATGTACTACCCAGTCACACCTTTCTCTTTAGCAATGATTGATGGTGATTGGGGCAATTCTCTACACATCACAGCTCTCTCACCCACACTGGCCCGGCCCCTTCTCTCAGCGGCTAAGCAGCGGTTCAGACACATTAGCACTCGGCCTAATTGACTGTCTGAGATTATCGTTTCCTCGCAAACTTTATGGAATGAGTTATGATCAGGTCTCCAGACCTGAGGACAGGGCTTGATTAATCCCTGACACTCATTCATTTGGATGTACATTTTCATCACCGCTCCCCGCCAAGCAGTCAAGCTCCACTCTGTTTGCCAGTGATAAATCAACATTCCCCCGCCACCACGCTAAAAACACAGCACAAGCATCTCTCTCCTGCCCAAACAGATATATCTACAACCGCTTCACTCCAAAATGTTTTGCTATTTACTTCGAACTGTTAAATTATTTTATGATTGTGATCCGTCTAAAAAGAGGTTAATTTATTTAATTGAAACTGATGAGGTAGAGTGACCAGAGGCCTGTTAGCGGTTGTTTAGCTACAATTAAGTTTAGGTTACGTCAGTCGTGATTTTTTGTTATCATTAGTTGGGTAACTTTTGACTGAGGTACATCACCACAGTAACATATGCTGCATGTTCTAGATAACAGATCGTACTGCACATCACACATATTGTACAACTAGTCATATGGTCATATGCAGGGTGCAAACTACGGGGGAGCTAGGGGGAGCTCGGCTCCCCTTAATAAGACATGGGCTCCCCTGAAAACGTGATTTGTGAAATTTTGGGGGGTCTCAAAAAATATTTACAATGTGTTATTTTGACGTGCAATTTCAGTTTTGTATAAAGTGATCATCGTGGATTATTATGTGTAAAATTGCAAAAATATCATTCATTCATGCATGACGGCGATTTATACCTAATTCACTTCAATAAAGATAACTATACATGCTATTCTTGTCAAGAGCATCAAGGTGTGGGGGCGCTGCGGTGCAAATTCCACTCATGTTTTAGTACGTTAACATTACGTTAAAAAATATAAACGTTGGACTCTGTGGTCGATTCTGTGTTAAGGTAAGGCATGTTATTCGCAATTATGTGTTGTGGCTGGGTTGTTATAGGTCTGCGTGACTCTCGATGTCTTAGGCCTAACTGAACGGAGGAATTATGGTATTCTTCTGTAGCTTGACGACGAGTAACTTTAACCGTTGTTCATGTGAACTCAAAGACAGCCTGATGCTTTGTATATAGACTATTTGTGGGTGGCTGTTTGTTGTTTCACTATCAATTTGTGTCGATAAAGTATAATAGGGTAAATCCTGTATAGTGTTTTATCCAATATAGTGATTGTATAACGCAAGTAGTGCATATACTTGTAGCTGTTATGTATCTTTGTAAGTCATTGTAAGCCCTCTTTTGAGGTGCACGAAGCGCACGAATCCCCCCCACCCCGTTATAAAAAAAACAACAAGTGGGCTCCCCCAAAGTCCACAGTATAGTTCGAACACTGGTCATATGTGTCTGCATCACAGCCACATTCACAAACCCTGTATCAGGAAGCCTTCTTAAGAGAGTTTCTGGGGCAGCAATGGTGTTGCTTCTTTCTGTGAATATGTGTTGAAACTCCATTTTTCAGGATGATCTCTTGTACTTCAACTGAAAGTAAATCAATCTGCCTCTCTCCATGTTTCAGGCGATTGGCTATCCACTGCAAGCATCACACTTTTATGTGCATGCACTCCAGAATTAATTATTCATTTTCAAGCTGAGCATCTACACCAGTGTTGAGAGTTGTGATGACACTTTACCCAAACTAAATCGGACTTAATTTGTTTGGCTCTGTCAATCTGAGACTCATAGAATTAAGAATACAAGAACATATAAAACTGTACCTCACAATGAAACATATTCTTATATGCTATTCCACAACTGTGAGAATCACACAAATTAATCAAAAAAAAATTATTCTATTTATTTAAATTGTTTTGTCCTAGTTTTACCAGAGAGCTGAGCTTAACTAGAACTATTATTAGTAATCACTACACTTATGCACAACACACGATAGTTGATAGATGTGCAGCCTGTAATAGAAACAGGTCTCTGACATTATCTTCATTCCATCATATCTCTCAGTTCATCCCTTACTCCCTAATGAGAGATCTGAACAGTGGCCGCACAATTGTAATGAGAGACTCATCAGCGTACACTACATGATGAAGTGCAAGAGAAAAATGTGGTTCATCTTCACTAAATACTTCAGTTATAAAAGGGTGTGTGACTCACTGTTTCTATGGGTGTTATGTCTGCTATCCTTCCTCTCGCCATTGATTTAAATCACGGGTGGCAGCCCGGTTCCCATGTGCAAAATTACTGCGTGACTATATATAGAAAATGGGGTTACATGTAACATTCTTGCCACACAGACACACATTTTTGCATTTTGCTTCTGTTTACACAGACACACTCATACAGCCAACAGCACCTTCTGTTTCCTGCATTCTAATTGTCATGATTGTAGCGTCTGGACCAATCAGACACACCATTTTTCATTTGATTTAACAAATCAATTATTCATTAGATTAACAAACATTCACAGACCCCTCACCCAATAAACATACTGGGTGCCAAAATGTCTGTGAACAGGGCCCCAGGACCCTGGTTACCCTGACACCAGATACGTTTACGATCTAATGGAATGCGAGAGTCACCCCTCCCACTACAATG
>NW_015505643.1:5188-6426 GCF_001515645.1 Sinocyclocheilus grahami | reverse complement strand
TTTAGTATCTATGAATTCGCCTTCTGATGATCGAAACAAGCGTGTATATTATATGTTGGTACATAGGCAATATATATTAGTGTCCTGAGAATCTTTAGTAATTTCGATCCAAGTTCCATTTGCAAATTACCATGCTTAGAGACAAAGGGTCGTAAAACCCTCCAGCAATTGCCACCTCCCACTTGGAATTTCCATCTTTCTCATTGGACAAGCCCATTTTGAGAGGTGGGAATCTTCTACAGCATAAAGGTCTCACACTAGAGACCCGCCCAGGGTCGGTGGTTCTGTTAGGTTTTGATAAGATGTGAGCTCCAATGCTCCAGGACATCCTAAGTTCCTTTCAGTCAGTCACGTTCTACGTTACGTCAGCAGTGACTGACGAATTGGGATCTCGCCCGAGAGCCCAATCACCTTCGAGTGTTAACTAAACAAGCCAATGACAGTTGGCGTGCGTGCTTCGCCACGCGCACCCCGCCCCGCAGCGCGGGTATAAAAGGAGAGCGCGTGCAAACGCACATCAGCTTTTCGCTTCGGAGCCGAGCCTTCTACAGGACGAATCTCCGCGAGTGTTCGAGAGAAACAGCTGGCGTTGGTGTGACGGCGTATCAGCAGGGGTTGCCATCCAGGCTGCTGAAACCTTGGCGGGCTGCAGCTTCCATTTTGCGGTCTCGCCGCGACCTCCCCTGGGCGCTTCAGCGCTCTCTCTAAAAGAGTGTTTTTCCGTCTAAAAGAGCAATTTCTAAAAGAGCTTCACGAGCGACAGGCGTCTTTTTAGAGATGGCTTCCCGCTCGTGCGTTTCTGGATGTGGTCATTTCCTGCCTCCATCTGATGGTCACGATCACTGCCTCTCGTGCTTGGGCTTACAGCATGCTGAAGCAGTGCTCATGGATGAGTCATGTTCTCAGTAAGGGGACATGACCATCGCGACGTTGCGGTCCAGATACCTCCTCATTAAACGGGGGGGTATCCCCCTTGCCATGCCCCGCTCTAGCTCCTCTGGTTCTCGGAGGGCTACTTCGGTTCATGGTCAGGGAGACCTGAGGGTTACGGTGAGAGCTTCCCCGTCGAGTACGTCTCCGCGGGCCTCTCATTCCTCGAGCATGTCGCACCACCTGGTGCTTCCGGACGAGTGTGCTGGGTCCTCGGACAGGGCGGGGTCCAGCATCTTGTGCGGGGCACAGGCAGAGGACAGGATGTCGATCGCTGCATCGGAGGGCGAGCTAGGCTCTGGAGATGA
>NW_015505643.1:0-4429 GCF_001515645.1 Sinocyclocheilus grahami | reverse complement strand
GCAGGCGTTTCGACACATCCTGCCCCGGCGGTCTGCTGCTGTCCGCCCCCCACCGCCGGCTGCAGCCCCTCTGTCTACTCGTCGCCGAGGGCGCCCTCCTGCAGCCTCCACCTCCGATCCGGCGCGGCCACAACAGCAGATTTCACCAATGGCCGCAGCGTGGAGCTGGCCGCAGGAAACCGGCGCAGCCCGCCTCTGCCCTGCCAAGCCCGTGAAGCGCCAAAGCAGGCAGCGTCCCTGAGACGGGCGACCCGGAGCTCTTGGATCCTGCTCTTCAGGAGATGGTGACCGCACCACTCCTTCCCCCGGAGGAGGGCCAGGTGGAGAATCTTATGTTCCCGTTTGTTTTTGTTCCGCCACTGGCTACCCAGCCAGTGGTACCCAAAACTTCAATAAAAGAGCAGTTTCCTTTGCCTCCGGGTCCCAAGAGGGCGAGGACAGCAGTGCACGAGACCCAGTCTCCACATGGCCGGCCCCCTCCCTCTTCGCTAATGGGCAGCAGGGTTCAGTTCAAGGACACTCCTCACGAGCCCCCTGCCCAGCAGTGGAGCCAGGTAAGTGGCGCGCCCCGCACTCAGACACCACCCTGGGACGCGCGGCCTCCCGGGTCGGGTCCCTGTGTTCCACTTCGCTGCCCCACTGCGGGTACGTCAATGGTCTCCCTAGTCCCGCTAGTTCGGTCGCTGGGGGCCTGGTTAGCGCTCCCCAGGCCGTCTCGCTGGCTCATGAGAACCATCAGACTCGGCTACGCGATTCAATTCACCCGGCGCCCTCCCAAGTTCAGGGGCATTCGGTTCACCTCTGTGCCAGACAAGGATGCTCCTGTCTTGCGTGCAGAGATCGCGGTCCTGCTAGCGAAGGACGCGATACAGCCGGTCCCTCCAGCCGAGATGAGGTCGGGTTTCTACAGCCCATACTTCATTGTACCCAAGAAAGGCGGTGGGTTACGACCGATCCTGGACCTGCGCGTACTGAACCGGACCCTTCACAAGCTCCCGTTCAGGATGTTGACGCAGAAACGCATCTTTCAATGCGTCCGTCCTTTCGATTGGTTCGCAGTGGTCGACCTCAAGGACGCGTACTTTCATGTCTCGATTCTCCCTCGACACAGACCGTTTCTCCGCTTTGCGTTCGAAGGGCGAGCATATCAGTACAAGGTCCTCCCCGTCGGGCTATCCCTGTCGCCTCGTGTCTTCACCAAGGTCGTGGAGGCAGCCCTCATTCCATTGAGGGAAGCAGGCATTCGCGTTCTCAACTACCTCGAAGACTGGCTCATACTGGCCCAGTCCCGAGCACAGTTGTGCGAACACAGGGATATGGTGCTCAGTCACCTCAGCCGATTGGGGCTTCGGGTCAACTGGGAAAAGAGCAAACTCTCTCCGGTGCAGAGGATCTCTTTTCTCGGCATGGAGCTGGACTCGGTCAACCTCTCAGCACGTCTCTCAGTAGAGCGCGCGCAGTCGATGCTGAACTGCCTGGGGTCCTTCCAGTGCAAGACGGCGGTTCCACTGAAACAATTTCAGAGGCTCCTGGGGCATATGGCATCCGCAGCCGCTGTCACGCCGCTCGGGTTGCTTCATATGAGACCGCTTCAGCGTTGGCTTCACGACCGGGTCCCGAGATGGGCATGGCGACACGGCACTTACCGGGTTTCTGTTACCCCGTTCTGCCGTCAGACCCTCAGCCCATGGACAGATCTTGCCTTTCTTCGGACAGGAGTATCCCTTGGGCAAGTATCCAGGCATGTTGTTGTGTCAACAGATGCCTCCGCCAGGGGCTGGGGTGCCATGTGCAGTGGGAATGCAGCTGCGGGGCTCTGGTCGGGGCCCCGACTACAGTGGCATATCAACTGCCTCGAGTTGCAAGCAGTATGGCTGGCTCTGCGCCGCTTCAGATCGCTGCTACACGACAAGCACGTACTGGTCCGTACGGACAACACTGCGACCGTTGCGTACATCAACCACCAGGGCGGTCTACGCTCCCGTCGCATGTCGCAACTCGCCCGCCATCTCCTCCTCTGGAGTCAGAAGCATCTGAGGTCGCTTCGCGCCGTTCACATCCCAGGCGAGCTCAATCGTGCAGCCGACGAGCTCTCACGTCAGCCCGCCCTTCCGGGAGAATGGCGACTCCACCCCGAGACAGTCCAGCTGATTTGGAGACACTTTGGGGATGCTCAGGTAGACCTGTTTAACTCCCCGGACACGTCCCATCGCCAGTTGTTTTACTCCCTGGCCGAGGGACCCCTCGGCACGGACTCACTGGCGTGCAGCTGGCCTCGGGGCCTACGCAAATATGCGTTTCCCCCAGTGAGCCTTCTCGCACAGACACTGTGCAAGGTCAGGGAGGACGAGGAGCAGGTCCTCTTGGTGGCGCCATACTGGCCCAGTCGGACTTGGTTCCCCGAACTGATGCTCCTTGCGACAGCCCCTCCTTGGCGAATTCCTCTGAGGAGGGATCTCCTTTCTCAGAGAGGGGGTACCCTCTGGCACCCGCGTCCAGACTTGTGGAATCTCCACTTGTGGTCCCTGGACGGGACGCGAAGGTTCTAGGTAGGCTACCCCCAGCGGTAGTAAACACCATCGCTTCAGCTAGAGCCCATCTACCAGACACGCTTACAGGCTGAAGTGGAACCTGTTCGTTGGTTGGTGCTCTTCCCGCCGGGAAGACCCCCGAAGATGCCCGACCCAGTCGGACTTGGTTCCCCGAACTGATGCTCCTCGCGACAGCCCCTCCTTGGCGAATTCCTCTGAGGAGGGATCTCCTTTCTCAGAGAGGGGGCACCCTCTGGCACCCGCGTCCAGACTTGTGGAATCTCCACTTATGGTCCCTGGACGGGACGCGGAGGTTCTAGGTGGGCTACCTCCAGCGGTAGTAAACACCATCGCTTCAGCTAGAGCCCCGTCTACCAGACACGCTTACAGGCTGAAGTGGAACCTGTTCGTCGGTTGGTGCTCTTCCCGCCTGGAAGACCCCCGTATATGCCCGATCGCAGTCGTGCTTTCTTTCCTGCAGGATGGCTTGGAGCGAAGGCTGTCTCCCTCCACCCTGAAAGTGTATGTTGCCGCCATTGCCGCACATCACGATGCAGTAGACGGTAAGTCTCTAGGGAAGCACGACCTGATCATCAGGTTTCTCAGAGGGGCAAGGAGGCTGAATCCTCCGCGCCCTCACCTGTTACCCTCTTGGGATCTCCCCTCGGTCCTCATGGCCCTGAAGGAGGAGCCCTTCGAGCCTCTGCAGTCAGTAGAGCTTAAGTTTCTGTCATTAAAGACAGCGCTCCTCACCGCCTTGGCCCCGGCTAAGAGGGTAGGGGACCTGCAGGCATTCTCGGTCGACGATTCGTTCCTAGAATTCGGGACGGGTAACTCTCACGTTGTCCTGAGACCCTGGCCCGGATATGTGCCCAAAGTTCCCACCACGCCTTTCAGGGATCAGGTGGTGAACTTGCAAGCGCTGCCCCGGGAGGAGGCAGACCCAGCCATCGCTCTGCTCTGTCCCGTTCGCGCTCTGCGCATTTACGTGGACCGTACGTGGCGCTTCAGGACCTCAGACCAGCTCTTTGTCTGCTTTGGAGGTCAGTAGAAGGGAAAGGCTGTGTCCAAACAAAGACTTGCCCACTGGTTAGTGGAGGCTATAGTCTCAGGCCCAAAGGCCCAACGTTTACCGTGCCCCCTCGGAGTGAGAGCTCACTCTATGAGAGGAGTGGCATCTTCTTGGGCGGGGCGCCTCTCTCGTGTACTCACCTCAGGTAGGCAGTAGCAGCGGACCTGCTCGGTGTCGATCACGCTTGCTGCGCCATTCCCCTCTACGGACCGGATACGTGCGCTCTTGTGCTCCTCATTCAGTTCCCCATGGCGAACCCTGGTGGAGTTCCTCCCGCACCCTCGGCGGTCAGGCGTGGCGGAGTGCCAGACGCCAGGCTCAGCACTCGTGTGCATGCCCAAGGTCAGCCCTTGTGCTGGGCTAGGTGCCCGTGTGTAGTGATTCCCCCTTCGGGTGATCCCACATGTGTATTCTTCCACGGTACGGCTCCCCTCACGGTAAGCCCGTGTCTTTCCCTGGCAGTCGTTCACTGCCATCTCTGCTGTGTAGTGATCTCACCCCAGACGGGTTGAGTCTACCGCAGGGACTTCCATATGTAGTACTGCCCTGGGCCAGTCCATATGTGTAATTCCACATGATACCTCCTATGTGCGGGATGTTGCTTCCGTAGCATCCCAACTGGGTACGCTTTCCCAGTGTTATCCAATGTACCACTGTATGGAACAGCAGTGGCGGACACCTCTGCCTAGCCGCTGTCCTATCTTCCACCCCAGCTGGTGTGGGGGGACCTGACGGCTTCCGCAGGGCACTGGAGGGGGTCACCAATTGTGGCGTTTTCCACATGGATCCCAATTCGTCAGTCATGACTGACGTAACGTAGAACGTG
>NW_015505642.1:833846-834923 GCF_001515645.1 Sinocyclocheilus grahami | reverse complement strand
GTTTTATGTCTGATGATCGTGTTGGAATACATGTGGAAGCATCTGATGTTTCGGTTTCTTCTTCACTTGTGTTTTTTGGAAATTCTGTACGGAAGATGTGTACTAGCGCCCCCTACAGTATAACAATGAAAGCACGGATTCTAGGAGCACAATTATAGCTCAAATATATTTAGTATATTTAAGTATATAAGTATAAGTCAAGTATACTTAAATGTCATTTTAAGTATATTTCTGAGAAGTACATAAAGCCCATTTCTGAGAAGTACGTAAAAAGAAGACTAAAAGTATACTTTCCTATATTTAGTTTAAAAGAAGTATACTAATAGCACACTTGAATAAACTTTTTTTGTAAGGGCGGTCTAAGGCATGAAACTCCAGGGCTGAAAATGAGTCCCACTCCGGCCCTGTGTAGTACCATTAGAGATTGAAACGTCACGTTTGATTTTGGTTTACCAATCAATCTTCGATAAGTAAAAATGTCAGCTATTCTAAAAAATAAAAATGTGAGAGAGGGGCTCAAAAAAATTTAAACATAAAAGACAAACAAGCAGATAAAACATAGTCAGTAAAATCCCCTGCTATCAGGTTATACTAAAGCTGATGATGGAGTAGAAGTTGTGAAACAGCAAGTGGACCGGGCACATGGAGCAGATAAAACAGCGCCATCGTCCACACAGATTTTATATTAGTTTGATTATTAACTTGATGGATGCATTTGGCTTTTTGTGTTTGAACAAACTCTATATATTCATTTAAGGATTGGGAAATAACCCAGTAGAAAAATGTCAATCGTTTTGCGCGTCAAAGCTTATCAGTTAAACACGTTTTAAAGGGGTCATATGATGCGATTGCAATTTATCCTTTCTCTTTGGAGTGTTACAAGCTCTTGGTGCATAAAGAAGATCTGTAAAGTTGCAAAGACTAAAGTCTCAAATCCAAAGAGATATTCTTTATAAAAGTTAAGAGTCAACCACGCCTACCTAAAACGGCTCGTTCTAACACGACCCCACATGTCTATGTCACTATGTGGGAAGATTTGCATAACGCCGCCCAAATGTTCACGCAAAGAAAGAAGGC
>NW_015505642.1:831734-832850 GCF_001515645.1 Sinocyclocheilus grahami | reverse complement strand
TCGCTGTAGTATTGTTGTTGCCGCCGCCGCCATGTCATGAAGGCACTGTGTGTTTCATTGTGAAAGCGAAACTACTTTGTTTGGTCTTCCAAAAGAGGACAATATCCGCTTCGTCATGCCTGAAGCTGATCCGTGCTGGTCGCTGAGGAAATACATCAACTTCATGCTGTGGATCGTTGGATCGGCTTTCACCGTGGACGAAGCGGAGTCCAGCCCGGGGTCGTCACATGTGGTTGCTGCAAGCCCGCCGGATGCTCCTTCGTTGAATCTGTCGGCCGCGCCGTTCTCAAGCCCGCCCGCCTCCACTCACTCTAGGCCGCCGCTCACTCTAGGCCTCTGGCCTCCACTCACTCTAGCCCACAGTGTGTTTCGTTGTGAAAGCGAAACTACTTAGTTTGGCCTTCCAAAAGAGGACACGAAAAAATGCTTAATTTTCTTAACCCTTTAGGTGCCAGGGATTTTTGGAAAAATGCTGGATTTTGACATCAAGATTTCAAAAGCTTGTGGCTTGAAAGGGCTTAAAGATAGAGATCTACTGTAAATTAGAAAAATGTTGGGCATGACCGAAAGTTTATGTGGGGTGTAAATATACTCGTCTAATTTGCATATTATGACGTCATCAGAGGCGGCCATCTTGAATTTCATAATATTCAGGAAATAGTAGATATTGAATTGATGTTTGAACTTATTTACAGTGGGGCAAAAAAGTATTTAGTCAGCCACCAATTGTGCAAGTTCTCCCACTTAAAAAGATGAGAGAGGCCTGTAATTTTCATCATAGGTATACCTCAACTATGAGAGACAAAATGAGAAAAGAAAATCCCGAAAATCACATTGTAGGATTTTTAAAGAATTAATTGGTAAATTCCTCAGTAAAATAAGTATTTGGTCACCTACAAACAAGCAAGATTTCTGGCTCTCACAGACCTGTAACTTCTTCTTTAAGAGGCTCCTCTGTCCTCCACTCGTCACCTGTATTAATGGCATCTGTTTGAACTTGTTATCAGTATAAAAGACACCTGTCCACAACCTCAAACAGTCACACTCCAAACTCCACCATGGCCAAGACCAAAGAGCTGTCAAAGGACACCAGAAACAAAATTATAGACCTGCACC
>NW_015505642.1:825636-828893 GCF_001515645.1 Sinocyclocheilus grahami | reverse complement strand
TTGCATGTTTTTTTTTTTGTCTTTTTATCCTCATTCCAAATAATCAGAAAAGAGGAATCCAACAATAAAACAGGAGAAAGTACTAAATTACCAACAGGCTCATCAAAGCTTTTGATTCAGTCCTGATACACTTCTTCATTTCTCAAATAAACCCAGCCACCATTGTCATCGCTATTTCCAGCCCTATTTAGATCCAGATCACCCCTGCTGCCTCTACCACGTCTCCCGGCTCTCCCACGCACAGCACGGCCACGTGTACCACGGCCACTCCCACCTCTTTGGGGCAGCTAGTGCTACTTCCAGCCCTATTTCTCCTACCCCTGCTGCTTCTACCTCTAGCAACAGCTCACCTATGGACACTACGACCCCGTTCTCCCCTGCCACCCCCATCCCCGTTGGGCAAAGGGTCGAAATGATCACTTGTTTGTGCTTCGTGAACACTCTCGCCTTGCACGGCGGCACCATTGCGCTGCAAAGATGTATCGGGAGAAGCACGATTATTAGACCGATCGTCATTTCCAAAAGGCAAATATTCCCCTTCAGAGTCAGAATCAGTGAATAACTTTTGCAACACATCCTCACAGTACAACTTTCTATTAGCCATTTGGCGATTTTCTCTCACAAATCTAACAATTTACTCGCACGCTATGAACTGAACTGCTTCCGCATCAATGACACGATAGCTCACTTGCTCTGCTATTTCCTCGAACACTTTGAATAGGAATGTGACGTAATTTAAACGTCTAGAATCGAAGTACTACATGTCTACCATCTAATGGTAGGAAATACAAATTAGATATTGCACCATATTAGGAACTACAGTTTAGGAACAAAAGTTATTCTTCATCAAAGATCTTCAACGTCCTCATCACTTTTTCTTACACACCCTTCACTTATACCTGTGACACACACTCACACACAAACAACCACTCCAGCCAGCACTCGTGAAAGGAACACCAACACCAGGAATCCACCCCTGCCTTAGGCACTCAGCTCCTGTAACAACCAGAAATCAGGTTATACACTTGAAAAGACACAGTCACCATCTGTGATGGAGTACAATAAGGAGAGTTGCCCACCCCCAAATGAACAGCTACAAATACTTAAATCCACCAAAATAACTAACTAATACAAAACAAGGCAATAATAAATTATTATTGCTGCTACAACACAAAACAAAACTCAGCCAGTGAGCACAAACATCAGACTCACAGCCACTCAATATAGCAATACAACAGTGAAGAATAACACTTACAGAATAACTATTAAAAAACAAAACAGTACAACAACCAAAAAAAGTAATTGAGTGCACTTAAGACAAACTCAGGTTGAGCACACTCACAACAATCAATACACGTTTCACAATAAAGGCGTCCAATCAATACATGAAACAAAAAAAGAAAGAGAAAATGTTGGTAAACCAAGGAACGAACACACACACACACACACCAAGGCTGCAACAAAACACCACGAAAGGGAATTACAAAACAAAGCAACAGCGTCTCCAGATGATAGTTCCCACGTAGCCCCAACAACAGGGAAGCTAATCGCAAGTAGTGACGCCACTGGTCTGTCTGCAATGAAATTATAATTTAGACAGAAATTCCATAAATAAATAATAAACCAACCGGTAGTATTATTATGAAATTTTAATTCTACTTTCTAATCCTGTTATCTTCAGATAACTAAGAATTTCTCTCATAATACTTGTCTGTCCTGAGGCACAACTTAAAAGATTTGATATAGTGAAATTAATTACTCCTATGTTTCTCAGTTTCTTAAATAACTCCTCTCTTTCTTTGGTATATACTGCACAATGTAGAAGTACGTGCTTAATAGTCTCTGCTTCACTGCATGTAGTACATAATCCTGACTGATGTTTCCCTATTGTGAATAATGAATGATTTAAACCAGAATGTCCTATTTGAAGTTGAGTAATTATTTTGTCTTCTTTTCCATTGTTAAAGCATACTCTCCCTTTGCCAACTTGTTTTTGGATATTGTATAGGTGTCTGCCCTTTAAATCCTTGTCCCACATTTCCTGCCACTATCTGTGAAGATATGGAGCATTGAAGAGTAATTTTGATCTAGATATTGTTGAACAACAACCTCCTTAGATATCGTTTTCTCATTCTTAACCATATATTGTAGATGAAAATCTACTTGAGGCATAGGAAGCAACCAAGGAGGAATATTCGATATTACAACAGAGGGACTAACTGAGATTTCTGTAATACCCAAAATCGTAGCATCTCTAGTTGCTGTCCAACCAAAATTTTGATTTGATTTTTCCCATATTCCCAGCAATCCTTCAATATGTCCTTTACTGGATGTAATTCTAAATGCCCTTTTACATTTATCCAATAATTCATAGTTAATTTACATTTTCGTAAATTTATAGGCATTTCTCCCACCTCCACTTGTATGGCTGATATTGGAGAAGATCTGAAAGCTCCACTACATATTCTTAAAGACTGCGCCTGAACAGTTTCTACTTTTTTAATCAAGGATTTGGAAGCAGATCCATAAATTATACATCCATAATCAATTGCTGACCTAATCAGTGCACTATATATTCTTAGTAAAGATTTCCTACTAGCTCCCCATTCCTTTCCTGTTAAACATCGTAGTATATTATTACTTTTTTTGCACTTATCTACCAACTTCTGAATATGTATCTTAAAGGTTAACAATCCATCCATATTCCTAGATATCTTATATCTTTAACTTGTTCAAGTACTTGTCCATATAACCACTTTTATTTCAGGGATATTATTCCTCTTCGCAAAACAGATAATCGAAAACTCCATTTGTTAGCCCATTTTTCCACTTCATTAACCACTGATTGTATCTAACTCTTGTCACATGAGATACATTACGACCCCTTTTCCATATCGCTCCATCGTCAGCATAGAGAGATCTTCCTATATCTATTTTTATATTTTGGAACACATAATTTATCATGATATTAAACAATACTGGACTGCACATACTTCCTTATGGAGTACCATTATCTATTTTATATATCCTGGAATATGAAGCCCCAACCCTTACCTGAACGGTTCTATTAAGTAAAAAATCTTTAATCCAGTTAAACATTCTGCCTTCAATTCCTAATTGTTCAAACTTTATTAACAGCCCCTCCTTCCAAAGCATGCCGTATGCTTTTCAATGTCAAAAAGATGCCTACTACCACCTCTTTATTAACTTGAGCCTTTCTTATGTCTGTTTCTAAACTAAAAACATCATCTAATGTA
>NW_015505642.1:819224-824237 GCF_001515645.1 Sinocyclocheilus grahami | reverse complement strand
ATTTATCATGATATTAAACAATACTGGACTGCACATACTTCCTTATGGAGTACCATTATCTATTTTATATATCCTGGAATATGAAGCCCCAACCCTTACCTGAACGGTTCTATTAAGTAAAAAATCTTTAATCCAGTTAAACATTCTGCCTTCAATTCCTAATTGTTCAAACTTTATTAACAGCCCCTCCTTCCAAAGCATGCCGTATGCTTTTCAATGTCAAAAAGATGCCTACTACCACCTCTTTATTAACTTGAGCCTTTCTTATGTCTGTTTCTAAACTAAAAACATCATCTAATGTACTTCGTCCTTTACGGAATCCACTCTGATGTGGTGAAATAATCTCTTTCCTTTCGAACATATAGTTTAATCTACACACAATCATACGTTCCATTAATTTACACAAATTTGACGTTAATGCTATAGGGCTATAACTTTCAGTATTATGCTTGTTCTTGGCTGGCTTTAATACAGGAATAATAACCCCGTGTTTCCATAAAGAAGGAAGTCTCCCTGATCGCCACACTTTCTTAAAAAGACGCAATAAAAAGTTCAGAGAAAAATCAGATACATTTTTGATCATCATATAACATATCTCATCCTTTCCTGGTGAAGTTTCTTTTTAAACTCTTCCAACAGCTCACTTTAATTCATTTAGTGAGAATTCCACATCATTAGAAGGCCCTTTCTCCATCCTAATATTTGGATGTTCCTTTATACCTTCTTCTCAATTTATTTTCATTTCTTCTGATATTATTATTATTGCCATGTACTTTAACAAACACCTCTGCTAACATTTCTGCCTTATCAGCATTAGTCACTGCTATTCTTCCCCATTATTTAAAACAGGCATTCCAAAATGTATTTTATAACCATCCATCTTTCATAACATACCCCATACTTCACTGACATCAACCTCCTCCCCTATAGAATTACAATAATTTCTCCAGTAATTATTTTTAGCATCTCTAATTACCCTCCTCACATTCGCTTGTGTTTTTTTATATAAAATAAAGTCATCAAATATAAACGTCTTCCTAACCTTTTTAAAAGCCTTATTTCTGGCTTGTATTGCTTTGTTACATAATTCTGTCCACCACGGTACGGTCTTCTTTCTTTTTCCCCCTTTACTCTTCCCAATAACCTCTTCAGCTGTACTATACAATACTTCACATAATTTCTCATTATATTTTTCTACATCCTCCATTTCCTCATTTATGCTCAACTCTTGAAACTCAACATCAGCAATATATTTAAATGCTTCCCAATTTGCGGATTTAAATTTCCATCTACCTATATTTTCCTCTAAATCTTCACAAACATCTATGCCTATTTTACAACAAATAACATAGTTGCATCCATAATCAATTGCTGACCTAATCAGTGCACTATATATTCTTAGTAAAGATTTCCTGCTAGCTCCCCATTCCATTCCTGTTAAACATCGTAGTATATTATTACTTTTTTTGCACTTATCTACCAACTTCTGAATATGTATCTTAAAGGTCAACCTAGAATCCATCCATATTCCTAGATATCTTATATCTTTAACTTGTTCAAGTACTTGTCCATATAACTTCACTTTTATTTCAGGGATATGATTCCTCTTCGCAAAACAGACTAGTTGAGTTTTAGTCACCGATAGTCGAAAACTCCATTTGTTAGCCCATTTTTCCACTTCATTAACCGCTGATTGTATAACTCTTGTCACATGAGATACATTACGACCCCTTTTCCATATCGCTCCATCGTCAGCATAGAGAGATCTTCCTATATCTATTTTGACATTTTGGAACACATCATTTATCATGATATTAAACAATACTGGACTGCACACACTTCCTTGAGGAGTACCATTATCTATTTTATATATCCTGGAATATGAAGCCCCAACCCTTACCTGAACAGTTCTATTAAGTAAAAAATCTTTAATCCAGTTAAACATTCTGCCTTCAATTCCTAATTGTTCAAACTTTATTAACAGCCCCTCCTTCCAAAGCATGTCGCATGCTTTTTCAATGTCAAAAAAGATGCCTACTACCACCTCTTTATTAACTTGAGCCTTTCTTATGTCTGTTTCTAAACTAAGAACAGCATCTAATGTGCTTCGTCCTTTACGGAATCCACTCTGATGTGGTGAAATAATTTCTTTCCTTTCTAACATATAGTTTAATCTACACACAATCATACGTTCCATTAATTTACACAAATTTGACGTTAATGCTATAGGTCTATAACTGTCAGCATTATGCTTGTTCTTGGCTGGCTTTAATATAGGAATAATAACCCCGTGTTTCCATGAAGAAGGAAGTCTCCCTGATCTCCACACTTTATTAAAAAGACGCAATAAAAAGTTCAGATCAGATACATTTTTGATCATCATCATATAACATATCTCATCCTTTCCTGGTGAAGTTTTTTTTAACTCTTCCAACAGCTCTCTTTAATTCATTTAGTGAGAATTCCACATCAAGATGTTCATTAGAAGGCCCTTTCTCCATCCTAATATTTTGATGTTCCTTTATACCTTGTTCTCTATTTATTTCCATTTCTTCTGATATATTATTATTGCTATGTACTTTAACAAACACCTCTGCTAACATTTCTGCCTTATCAGCATTAGTCACCGCTATTCTTTCCCCATTATTTAAAACAAGCATTCCAAAATTTCTCTTAAAACCACCCATCTTTCTTAACATACCCCATACTTCACTGACATTAACCTCCTCCCCTATAGAATTACAATAATTTCTCCAGTAATTCTTTTTAGCATCTCTAATTACCCTCCTCACATTCGCTTGTGCTTTTTTATATAAAATAAAGTCATCAAATATAAACGTCTTCCTAACCTTTTTAACAGGTTAAGAAGCTTTGTTACATAATTCTGTCCACCACGGTACTGTCTTCTTTCTTTTTCCCCCTTTACCCTTTCCAATAACTTCTTCAGCTGTACTATACAATACTTCACATAATTTCTCATTATATTTTTCTACATCCTCCATTTCCTCATTTATGCTCAACTCTTGAAACTCAACATCAGCAATATATTTAAATGCTTCCCAATTTGCGGATTTAAATTTCCATCTACCTATATTTTCCTCTAAATCTTCACAAACATCTATGCCTATTTTACAACAAATAACATAGTGATCACTTCCTATCGTAGAGTCCTCCCAAACATCCCATGTACATACCCCTGCTAGACATTCTGACACCATTGTTAAATCAATATACGAACAGCTACCCCGAGCCAAATCAATTCTAGTAGCTCTACCATCATTCATACACACCAGACCCTTCAAATCCAGCATTTCTTCTATTATCTTACCATTATCTTCAAATCCAGCATTTCTTCTATTATCTTACCATTATGATCAGTGTTATCACTTCCCCAAAGAGTACTGTGCGCATTAAAATCCCCACACCATATCACTTTTTGATTACCTATTCCCAAGATACTTTCTAACACTTCCATACTAAGTCTATTGCAAGGATTTATAAAATGAATCACCGTGATACACTGTCCTCTTAAAAACACCTCTACTATGATTTATTCATATTCATCACTCACTTCTATAATCCTATGTGAAATTTCATTTTTAACAAATATTGCCAACCCTCCACCATTACCTGTCTGTCTATCTCTTCAAATAGTTATATAACCTTGTATTACAAAATCTAAATGTGATTTCAACCATGTCTCTTGAATGCATATTATGTGGTTTGAATTCTTTATCATCTATCACCTTTTTAAATTCTTGCCCATTAGCGATTAAGCTCATTGAATTCCACTGTAGAACTGATATTACCATTAAGAGCCTCCATATGATGCCTGTGTATCTGCTATTTGAACCTTAAGTTTTTCATTGACTTGTTCCAGAGTGATTCCCTCAATCTGAAGATGTTTTTCAGCTATGATTTTTATCCTCTCAGTTCTGCTTTCAGTTTGTGCAGCACAGTTTATTACCTCAGCTAGAAAAGTCATGAACTCAACTTTTCCAACTTTTAGAAAGTCTTCATTTAATTTGTGTTGCGAAGATGGCCTACTATTCTTGTTCATTAGGACCGTTGTACCATTTCCTTGCCCAACTTCTGTCTGTTTCACCTTTTTAACAGCCTCGGCATATGATATTCCCTCTTGCATCCTGACGTTCTGAATTTTTACAGCGTTCCTATGTACCTCACATCCCCCGAAGCCAGCACTGTGCTCGCCTCCACAGTTACAGCACTTTAAATGTGCCCCTTGCTCACACTGTCCATATTCATGGTTACCACTACATCTAGCACATCGCTGTTTTCCCTTACAGACTGCCGCAACATGCCCATATTTTTGACATTTGAAACAGCTGATTGGAGGTGGTACATATGCTCTTAACCGCATAGCTGACATATCCAATATATACTCTCTCTGGCATTTTTTCTTCATCAAACTGGAGCATTACAGAAAGACTATCTTCTTTCTCTTTATTACGTACACATTTCAGTCTTTTCACTTCAATCACCTTAGCCCCCTTTATGTTGCTCTTTATTGATTCGGAAGATACATCAATTGGAATTCCATAGATTACTCCCCTTAACCAAACTCTCTTACTTGGTACTGTGCAACTCACCAATTGACCTAGCATTGATTTTATGCCCTGTGCCACTTTCTGTTGTTTTTCATTTTTACAGAAAATTAGAATATTCCCATTTCTCAAAGTCTTGGCACTCTCTACATCTCCTACTGCTTTCTTTATTGCTTTGGTCAATTTTACTAGATTGATCACAAAATCATCTGCAAACTTCATCAGTACCTTGAAATCCTCCTTGCTTGTCCGTACCAGCATACTGTCTTTTTCACTGTCAGTTCCCGATTCTTGTCTACAACTTTTCTTTCTTTTACGATTAACAGTTTTACTCCAATCATTTGCTCCTGAACTCCTACCGCTACATTCTTCCTCCATCTCCGGATCACTTCCGGTACTATCGTTACTTCCTTCCATCAACGCTCCAGTCACAGTCCAGTGTTGTCAA
>NW_015505642.1:796353-801078 GCF_001515645.1 Sinocyclocheilus grahami | reverse complement strand
CCTTAAGTTTTTCATTGACTTGTTCCAGAGTGATTCCCTCAATCTGAAGATGTTTTTCAGCTATGATTTTTATCCTCTCAGTTCTGCTTTCAGTTTGTGCAGCACAGTTTATTACCTCAGCTAGAAAAGTCATGAACTCAACTTTTCCAACTTTTAGAAAGTCTTCATTTAATTTGTGTTGCGAAGATGGCCTACTATTCTTGTTCATTAGGACTGTTGTACCATTTCCTTGCCCAACTTCTGTCTGTTTCACCTTTTTAACAGCCTCGGCATACGATATTCCCTCTTGCATCCTGACGTTCTGAATTTTTACAGCGTTCCTATGTACCTCACATCCCCCGAAGCCAGCACTGTGCTCGCCTCCACAGTTACAGCACTTTAAATGTGCCCCTTGCTCACACTGTCCATATTCATGGTTACCACTACATCTAGCACATAGCTGTTTTCCCTTACAGACTGCCGCAACATGCCCACATTTTTGACATTTGAAACACCTGATTGGAGGTGGTTCATATGCTCTTACCGCATAGCTGACATATCCAATATATACTCTCTCTGGCATTTTTTCATCATCAAACTGAAGCATTACAGAAAGACTATCTACTTTCTCTTTATTATGTACACATTTCAGTCTTTTCACTTCAATCACCTTAGCCTCCTTTATGTTGCTCTTTATTGATTCGGAAGATACATCAATTGGAATTCCATAGATTACTCCCCTTAACCAAACTCTCTTACTTGGTACTGTGCAACTCACCAATTGACCTAGCATTGATTTTATGCCCTGTGCCACTTTCTGTTGTTTTTCATTTTTACAGAAAATTAGAATATTCCCATTTCTCAAAGTCTTGGCACTCTCTACGTCTCCTACTGCTTTCTTTATTGCTTTGGTCAATTTTACTGGATTGATCACAAAATCATCTGCAAACTTCATCAGTACCTTGAAATCCTCTTTGCTTGTCAGTACTAGCATACTGTCTTTTTCACTGTCAGTTCCCGATTCTTGTCTACAAGTTTTCTTTCTTTTACGATTAACAATTTTACTCCAATAATTTGCTCCTGAACTCCTACAGCTACATTCTTCCTCCGGATCACTTCCGGTACTACCGTCACTTCCTTCCATCAATGCTCCAGTCACAGTCCAGTGTTGTCAACTGCCTCGCACCTCAAATGATGGAGTTCCTCTGACGCCATAGTACCTCACCCACGAATTTATATATTCGCTCACTGCCCAATGATTAAGGGCGCGTCTACGTGGTAGCTGCCCCCCCTACCAGATGTCTTGCGATAGGCTTGTTTTTAGTACATTTCTAACTGTTTTAACATCAAAGAAAGTCAAATCACTTGTTACATTCAAACCTCCATAACAACTTGATTAAGATCGTAATCTACTTGGTCAAATGTTTTCCAGAGCTAAACGGTTAAAAGATCGCATTTCTGAGCTGTGCTTTGTCATCATTCTTTCTCTTTCATTTCTGAACATACCCAAAACTTCCGCTTCTGCGCAGGGAGATCGCGATTTCAAAATAAAAGTCCCGTAGGAAATAATTCACAATATATACAAATAAAATAGTAAAATAATACACATAAATACCATTTCAATGTCTAAGGGCAGCACATCTTTTGAGTTTCTGCTAGCGATTCCTATATAGAACAATCACTTCATGCCCTCCAGCTGCATTTCACACCACAGCAATGATGTCATGTGCAAACAACCAATCCGTCACTTATAGTTTGCAGCGTCGTTGTTGGGTCCAGAACAGTTGGCACAGCCTGATCTGTGAGCAAAAGTATTTTACTGCAATTTGTTCTCAAAAGAGTCAACGGTGAAATGTACTGAACACACGTGTAAATTAGCACTGACGGGACTGGGACGTTCGCTAAAAATAAACTGAATCCATTTTTCTCTGACATCGGGATCCATCAGCTAAACCTGTAATAAGGACTGTAAAGAGATGGACTGATGAAGTAGAGCGGGATTTACAAGCCTGCTTCGACTGCACTGATTGGAGTGTTTTTGAAGCTGCAGCCACCGATCTGGACGAGCTGAGACTGTAACTTCATATATCATATTCTGTGAGGATATGTGCATCCCCACCAGGACATTCACTGAATAATGATAAACCGTGGTTTACTGGGAAACTCAAACAGCTTCATCATGCCAAGGAGGATGTTTACACAAGTGAGGATAAAATCTTGTATAAACAGGCCAGGAACAGACTAACAAAAGAGATCAGAGTGGCAAAAAAAAAACTACTCTGAAAAGCTGAAAAAAAACGTTTTCAGCCAACGACCCGGCATCAGTATGGACTGCTCTGATGAACATCAGTAAGTACAAGACACCACCCCCACATTCTGTGGAGGATCAACAACTGGCTGACGATCTGAATGTGTTTTACTGTCGGTTTGAAAAGCCCAGTCTCTGCTTCAAACCCTCCACCATCATTCCGGCCCTCAAAAAAACAAAATCACTGGACTTAATGACCTTTTGCTCTCACGTCTGTGGTCATGAAGTTATTTGAAGTCCTGGCCTACCTGAATAAAGTAGCCTTCTGCATATACTGTGAATTAACAGCGTTCAGAGTCAACACTCAGAGACTGTGTCTGAAATCACACCCTACACCCTCATTCACTAGTCCCTACATTAGTTTACGCATATAGTCCACCTGACAGAGTGATTGAAAACAAATGAGTGAATTCAGACTCTGATGAACACCTGCTGTTAACAAGCAGATTCACTGAAGGAAAGAACAAGGAACAAAACTAACTGACACACAGCCACAGCCTTAGATGAAAGCAACTGAAATAAATCAGCAGAGGATGATAAACAACTCCACAAACAGCATTACCAGCTTCACTTATTACAGTGTGACTTTATTTCTGTCGTGTATCTACAAAAATTATTTGAGAACTAACAGAATTGAGAATTAACAGAGGTTTAGATGTTTTAGTGAAAATGTTTTCTTTGACCTCACCATTATTGCAATCAGGGTTTGCTTTAGTTGGGCTCTTGGCCCTTGCCTCTTTAACATTAGTTTTTCTCTGGCTGCTATGACTGTGTTTGTAAAGAAAAATTGTTATTAAATGGTTTTGGTTAATTATTGAATGTGGTGTAATCATCATCTAGTGGCCTGATTGACTGATCTCATCACTGATCACTGATTCACTGATCTCCAACTGTAAACGAGGAGACATACCAATAGAAAACAATTTCAAAGTGTAACAATCACAATCAGTAACAATGTGTCTATTTTGCACAATGCAAAGCATTAAAAAAATACATTTAAATATTAAAATATGTGTTTTAATTAAATGTTTTATTGTAGTTACATTAAATGATCAGTGTTGTGCTGCTGTAACTTCACGAGCAGGCTCACTATTGGCTGTTTCAGAGGTCGAGGGCAGCCATTTTGGGTTGACATCATTGTAGTCCTTAGTTTGCAACACTTAAGTGTCACCGCAGTCAACACTTAAGAATCAGTCTTAGACTTTACTAAAAGTTGCTTTTAGCTTCTTTATAAAAGTGTCCTACTCTTAGAAAAGTCCTACTTGTAACTAAGAATTTTTGACACTTAAGTCAATGCTTAAGACTATATCTGAGAGGTTTTGTACATGCAGCCCCTGATGTTTTTGATGATTTTGCTTAATTCAGTAAGTTTTTCTTTGTGGACTTAAGTAAATTACGTTCTCAGTACTAATATGCTCTTAAACATTAGACATATTAGTTGATAAACAAATGGGAGTTGGCCAATTTAAGTGCAGTTGGTTTCTGCAAATGAAATGAGTGAACTTGAGTTTTAATTTAGTGGTATTTTTACAGTAACATGCTGTAAAAGTGCAGCTGCCAATATTTTACTGTTAATTTACAGGACAATTTTTTAGAGCAGCCATTCACCGTTCCGTTCAGTGTGACACATTTGTGTCAATGTGACACATTTTTGCTCATTATGATTTTTTTCCATTGATATTGGAACGCGTGTGAAGTAAAGCCTAGTTTACCTAATAATAGTTTAGCTTCAAATATTGCGAATATGGAAACATTTGACAATGACAATGACAATTTATTTATATAGCACAATTAAAAACAACCCACGTTGACCAATGTGCTTTACAACAAATAAAATCACACACAACAAAATAAAAACAATAAGAATTAAAATTGCAGTAGAGTATAAAAGAAAGAGTATAAAAGAAAGTGCTTCAGCATAATAAAAACAGTAAGCTACTGTACAATGGGAAAGTTTTAAATGCTTTATCAAACAGAAAAGTTTTTAACTTAGATTTAAAAACAGACAAAGATGAAGCCAGTGTAATCAAAATGGGCAAATCCTTCCAAAGTCTGGGGGCCACTACAGAAAATGCTTATAGATGAACATACAAATGAATGAAGACAGCATTATATAAGAATGAATATATATTTGTGCTTTTGTGATTTTAGCTCAATAATATTTTTAAGTGGATTTGACTAAATATTAACCTCTAAATTATGCACCATTTATCTTCTGCAATATCAGGGTGTAGCCTCTAGATGGTTGTATAGCCCTATATATAAATACATATAAACCGTTTGCTGCAGCATAAGAACTTAAGACATAAAGCACGTTACTTGTATCAGGTTATTCATTGATATATTTTCAGACATTATTAAAGACTACATTCAGTAAAAGTTGAAATTTAAATGTTGATTTAAAGTGTCAGTTATTATTAAATCTGGACCGAGAAAGT
>NW_015505642.1:779632-796206 GCF_001515645.1 Sinocyclocheilus grahami | reverse complement strand
CCCCCCCCCCCCCTTAGCGGCACCTCTGGCTAGGCCTACATTACATACTGCAGTTATATTATATTTATTCATTAGAATGATATATTTTTTTTTATTATTGTTCTGTTCTGAATACGGTTACATTTAAAGGATTTGTTGTGGGGTGAAGGGAACTAAAATAGCCTCTGTTTAGTGTTTTTTGATACATAACATTACTAGGCCTGCAGGTAGACTATTATTTCTGAATGTATAAAATGCGACTTATAGGCTACGTGACATAGCTATCTGTTATATGTTTCCTCTCAAAAATGTCAAATTTATGTTTAGCGTGTTTTTTTAAACATGCAGCAAATGAAAAAGGCGATTAATCAGTTAAAAATTCTTACTGTCTGTTAACAAATTTACAGATTTGCCAAATCTGGCTTACTGGGTTGTTACATTCGGCACTTATGGTTTAATTCTGGCGCAAATTACTTAAATACTTATATAGTCGTGCCTACATAATCAATATATTTAGAAACAGGTGACGTTATTTTTTATTTTTTTTCAGTGAATCACATTGATGGATATTAAAACAAGCATGTAACGACCACAAACGGAGGGGAAATGGCAGAGTACAAGTACAGATACATCACTAAAAATGTACTCAAGTACAAGTAAAAGTACACAATTTTGAAACTGCTAAAAAAAAAGTACAATTTATGATTAAAAAAAATACTAGTTAATTACAGTAACGTGAGTATTTGTAATTCGTTACTTCACACACTTTATTGATGCCATATGCTGTTACAAAACAAACAAGTAGGCTATGTTTAATTTTGTTTTACGAGTAATTTGAACATAGGAAGTCAAGTTATTTTTGATCATAGCATGTCTCCACCAGAGGCCACCATTGCATTGATTCCTGCGTGTTCTCAGGTGACTCTCATGAACTGTATTTCCTGCTTTTGCCTGCGTATTGTATATGTTCCCAGACTATCATTTGTCTGACTGCTTAAATTTACTGTGTGTTTGCCGTTAGGATTTGTCTGACTGTCTGTGGAGTATCTTAAGGATATACATCTATATTAATAGGTCACGGTGTGGATCTATTCAGTCCATGAGCGAGACAAATTGTCTGGAACGGACAACCAGCAAAATGACTACAAGAGCATCGTACCTGAAGTTTTAGAAGAATCCTTGACAAACGTGACTTTTTAACATCTCAAACATCTGTTGAACTTAAACTGAAAATGTGTGACCTGATGCTGGCAGCAGTTAAACCTAACCCTGGTGGGTCACATGTGCATAGAAGGCTCAGAATGATCTAGGCATTTTCGCCTTCATTCAAATAGAGTTCGGACAAGATCGGGAGGGTCCACGAACTGGGATTCGAACTCGGTTCGCTCACACGCAACAGGTGTGTCTGAACCCATGAGTTTGCAAGCGCTGGCTTCCACGCGTTTGTTCAGAATAATATCCGATCCGATACTTCTCTAGTCTGAAACTTCCGTCTTTCAGCATACATGTAGTGTGATCCTCTGGCACTGACTGAACACGTTGTCAATATATGCGACAAAGAACTCCAAATTTCTTTTAATCAAGGGCTCTTAAAAGCGGTGAGGATTTATTTATTTACATATTTGTTTACTTAATTTATTTATTTACTACTTATTTAGTACTTATACTAATTTAATACATTGTTTCCAGACTTTGCACTATTTGAATCTTATCTAATTGTATGAGACATATGTCAAATTTAGCAAATAAAACAACGATTAGCTTCCATTATCTGTGCTGTAGTTTTTGTCTCTCCCACAGAACAGACACAGTGGTAGCTACCTTATATCTCATTCAGAATACCTTTTAATATCAAGTGTTTTTATTCTCAGTGGTGATCGAGTCTGATCACTTCCTTTTTATTATTCTTTTTAGATCAGAAGATGTCGAGCAAAAATGGCTCATTGCTGTGCCGTCTGGGTGTAATAGTGACATTTGCAGGTGTCATCTCTATGAGCGTCATGTTTTCCCGGTTCTCACCTTCTCACAACTGTCCACCGCCACTTCCTAAACCCAAACTAAACTCAGTACATAACTGTGCCAAGACTAACAACTCTCTTACTGATAAAGCAGAGGAGAAACCTGTACTTCTGTTATGGGTTTGGCCTGAAAATTATAGGTTTGATTTCAGTGACTGCAAAAAGTTTTACAATATTGATCGTTGTCAACTGACGGATGATAGAGCTCTCTACAACAGTGCAGATAATGTCATTGTTTATCATAGAGCCATCACTGATCTGTCCAACCTTCCTCCATCTCCTCGTCCTCCATTCCAAAGGTGGATTTGGTTGCATTTGGAATCACCAACCAACACCAAAAGGATCCGAGGTCTGGAAAACCTTTTCAATCTCACGCTCAGCTACAGACAGGATGCTGATATTCCTGTACGGATGCGCTTGATCACCAGGAAAAAACCTAATGAGGATTTTGTAATTCCCAAAAAGGACAAACTGGTGTGTTGGATTGTAAGTAACAAGGATCCATCAACTGGTGTTGACACAAGGAACATTTTTTACAGGGAATTCAGCAAATACATCCAAGTGACTTTGTTCGGAAAGGCTTTTGCAAGGTTTCTGGGTTACGACGACTACTATCCAACCATGGCTAGTTGCAAATTTTACCTTGCCTTTGAGAACTCCATCCACAAAGACTACATCACTGAGAAGATAAACGGGCCACTCGCGGCAGGTACCGTCCCTGTGGTGTTGGGTCCTCCGAGAAGAAACTATGAGAACTTTGTTCCTGCCGAGTCCTTCATTCATGTCGATGACTTCCCAGATCCAAAGTCACTAGCCGAATATCTGCTTCAGCTGGACAAGGATGAAGATGCATATCGCAAGTACTTTAACTGGAGGAAACATCTCACTCCAAGTCCTCATTTAATATTGCAGAGACAAGAGTTTATTCTGGCTATTTGCACTGCCTGTGACTATATCGCACGATGCAGGGAATATAAAGAAGCTCATGATCTCTATGATTGGTACTTCAGTTAATGTCACCTCAGGTTTTGGAATGATGTGTTCTGTGGTTGAGATGTGTATCCTATTTTTAAAAAACTGCATCGCAATCAGCAAATTGAGATTCCAGTAACTTTACTGGCATGATACAAAGCGTATGAACCAATGGTGTTAGAGGATACAATTCGTTTTCAGTCACGTGACTGGCTCGAAGACCTGTCGGGCAAAACATCCATAGAATTGCAGCAAAAGCTTGTCAATTTTCCATTTGTTTCCAATCCACAAATATTTAGATCTTTAGACTCACATCTTCGTCGAACCATTTTGGGTTGCACTGCTCACTGAATTTTGCCAGAAATGCAGAAATAAGCCGTAATTTTGTTTTATTTGTAACTCTTTGGTAGATACATTTATAATATCTATTGCATTACTACTAGTACTGTTACTGCTAATAAAACAGATCTCTGGGTGCCCCAAAAGTTCATGGGCCCTTAGAATCACCCCCCCTTAGCGGCACCTCTGGCTAGGCCTACATTACATACTGCAGTTATATTATATTTATTCATTAGAATGATATATTTTTTTTAATTATTGTTCTGTTCTGAATACGGTTACATTTAAAGGATTTGTTGTGGGGTGAAGGGAACTAAAATAGCCTCTGTTTAGTGTTTGATACATAACATTACTAGGCCTGCAGGTAGCCTATTATTTCTGAATGTATAAAATGCGACTTATAGGCTACGTGACATAGCTATCTGTTATATGTTTCCTCTCAAAAATGTCAAATTTATGTTTAGCGTGTTTTTTTAAACATGCAGTAAATGAAAGAGGCGATTAATCAGTTAAAAATTCTTACTGTCTGTTAACAAATTTACAGATTTGCCAAATCTGGCTTACTGGGTTGTTACATTCAGCACTTATGGTTTAATTCTGGCGCAAATTACTTAAATACTTATATAGTCGTGCCTACATAATCAATATATTTAGAAACAGGTGACGTTATTTTTTATTTTTTTTCAGTGAATCACATTGATGGATATTAAAACAAGCATGTAACGACCACAAACGGAGGGGAAATGGCAGAGTACAAGTACAGATACATCACTAAAAATGTACTCAAGTACAAGTAAAAGTACACAATTTTGAAACTGCTAAAAAAAAGTACAATTTATGATTAAAAAAAATACTAGTTAATTACAGTAACGTGAGTATTTGTAATTCGTTACTTCACACACTTTATTGATGCCATATGCTGTTACAAAACAAACAAGTAGGCTATGTTTAATTTTGTTTTACGAGTAATTTGAACATAGGAAGTCAAGTTATTTTTGATCATAGCATGTCTCCACCAGAGGCCACCATTGCATTGATTCCTGCGTGTTCTCAGGTGACTCTCATGAACTGTATTTCCTGCTTTTGCCTGCGTATTGTATATGTTCCCAGACTATCATTTGTCTGACTGCTTAAATTTACTGTGTGTTTGCCGTTAGGATTTGTCTGACTGTCTGTGGAGTATCTTAAGGATATACATCTATATTAATAGGTCACGGTGTGGATCTATTCAGTCCATGAGCGAGACAAATTGTCTGGAACGGACAACCAGCAAAATGACTACAAGAGCATCGTACCTGAAGTTTTAGAAGAATCCTTGACAAACGTGACTTTTTAACATCTCAAACATCTGTTGAACTTAAACTGAAAATGTGTGACCTGATGCTGGCAGCAGTTAAACCTAACCCTGGTGGGTCACATGTGCATAGAAGGCTCAGAATGATCTAGGCATTTTCGCCTTCATTCAAATAGAGTTCGGACAAGATCGGGAGGGTCCACGAACTGGGATTCGAACTCGGTTCGCTCACACGCAACAGGTGTGTCTGAACCCATGAGTTTGCAAGCGCTGGCTTCCACGCGTTTGTTCAGAATAATTTCCGATCCGATACTTCTCTAGTCTGAAACTTCCGTCTTTCAGCATACATGTAGTGTGATCCTCTGGCACTGACTGAACACGTTGTCAATATATGCGACAAAGAACTCCAAATTTCTTTTAATCAAGGGCTCTTAAAAGCGGTGAGGATTTATTTATTTACATATTTGTTTACTTTATTTATTTACTACTTATTTAGTACTTATACTAATTTAATACATTGTTTCCAGACTTTGCACTATTTGAATCTTATCTAATTGTATGAGACATATGTCAAATTTAGCAAATAAAACAACGATTAGCTTCCATTATCTGTGCTGTAGTTTTTGTCTCTCCCACAGAACAGACACAGTGGTAGCTACCTTATATCTCATTCAGAATACCTTTTAATATCAAGTGTTTTTATTCTCAGTGGTGATCGAGTCTGATCACTTCCTTTTTATTATTCTTTTTAGATCAGAAGATGTCGAGCAAAAATGGCTCATTGCTGTGCCGTCTGGGTGTAATAGTGACATTTGCAGGTGTCATCTCTATGAGCGTCATGTTTTCCCGGTTCTCACCTTCTCACAACTGTCCACCGCCACTTCCTAAACCCAAACTAAACTCAGTACATAACTGTGCCAAGACTAACAACTCTCTTACTGATAAAGCAGAGGAGAAACCTGTACTTCTGTTATGGGTTTGGCCTGAAAATTATAGGTTTGATTTCAGTGACTGCAAAAAGTTTTACAATATTGATCGTTGTCAACTGACGGATGATAGAGCTCTCTACAACAGTGCAGATAATGTCATTGTTTATCATAGAGCCATCACTGATCTGTCCAACCTTCCTCCATCTCCTCGTCCTCCGTTCCAAAGGTGGATTTGGTTGCATTTGGAATCACCAACCAACACCAAAAGGATCCGAGGTCTGGAAAACCTGTTCAATCTCACTCTCAGCTACAGACAGGATGCTGATATTCCTGTACGGATGCGCTTGATCACCAGGAAAAAACCTAATGAGGATTTTGTAATTCCCAAAAAGGACAAACTGGTGTGTTGGATTGTAAGTAACAAGGATCCATCAACTGGTGTTGACACAAGGAACATTTTTTACAGGGAATTCAGCAAATACATCCAAGTGACTTTGTTCGGAAAGGCTTTTGCAAGGTTTCTGGGTTACGACGACTACTATCCAACCATGGCTAGTTGCAAATTTTACCTTGCCTTTGAGAACTCCATCCACAAAGACTACATCACTGAGAAGATAAACGGGCCACTCGCGGCAGGTACCGTCCCTGTGGTGTTGGGTCCTCCGAGAAGAAACTATGAGAACTTTGTTCCTGCCGAGTCCTTCATTCATGTCGATGACTTCCCAGATCCAAAGTCACTAGCCGAATATCTGCTTCAGCTGGACAAGGATGAAGATGCATATCGCAAGTACTTTAACTGGAGGAAACATCTCACTCCAAGTCCTCATTTAATATTGCAGAGACAAGAGTTTATTCTGGCTATTTGCACTGCCTGTGACTATATCGCACGATGCAGGGAATATAAAGAAGCTCATGATCTCTATGATTGGTACTTCAGTTAATGTCACCTCAGGTTTTGGAATGATTTAGTGATTAATTTTACTCCACAAATATTTTTAATATTAATTTTAAATAATTTATCACTTGAGTTTGAATCTTTTCATCTGCAAATCCCTTTTAAATCACCGTTGGATCATATTCTGGAAGAAAGACAATTATAAGTTTGTGTGTGTACATAGGCTACTTATTCTTCGTGTCTGTAATTGTTGTTGGCTGGTTGTTTTTCAAATACAAATGTCCTCATGTGCCGCTTGTTAGCAACACCATTTCTTTTTGTAATTTAAGTTTTGGTCATATTAGCTACATAAATATATGGCAGTGGCTTTGAACCTGTCAGCCCAACTCTGCACTCAGGTTTAAAAAGAAGCAATTTGTTGCTATTTACCAATGGTCCAAAACCTTATTTACACTCGTAAGCTTATTGTGCACTTAAAATACAATGCATTTAAAGTACTGCTACCTCATATTCATGATATTTTGATATTTATGATATTTATTTGTCGCCAGGACAAAAGAGGGCGCCTGAATTCCGAGTCAACGTGAAGACTGACTTTTTTTTTTTTAGGAGTTCTATTTTTTTTATTATGCAAAAATTATAAAAAGATTTGTACAAACATATACAACTCGCAGCAAGTACAAAAACAAATAAACAATCATAATATGTAAAGTGAAACAATTCAAGCCAGGGGTAAAATTACAACAATTTAAAGTAACAAAAAGCTTCATAGGTCTTTCTAGCTTTTTTAATAATTTGTTTTAAAAATATTTCTAATATATTTGTTACTACATTTATCTATTACAATATTAATATCCCCAATAAATATTGTATCACTACAAAAATTGGTTTGGTGATCAATGTTTACAGAACGTGAAGACTGACGTTCAAGACGTGCACTGCGTCAGTGACGTCACGTGCGTGAAACGTGTGTTCTATACTACAGCCAAAGCAGAAGCTGTTCTGGATGAAGGAAACAATCCTGTCAGTTGTGTTTTAAGTCAGAAGACTAGGTTTATTGTTTACCTTTAAGCTCATCAGATCTTTGTTTTATAACGGTTTAACGCTTTATTTTCTTTAGCACGTCTTCGTCTTACATCTTAACTCGTTTAAATGAATCACACCCCGTAGGAAATACTTAAAAAGGTTTGCATTTTTTGTTAAATGAGTTTCATACAGATCAAGTAGTATTTTTTTTAATGCATTTGAATGCGTTACTCTCTAAAATGATTCTGGAATACTCTGATTCTCTCAGACGCTGTGAACTTCCATATTCAGTTATAGTTTCTGACAATTCGTTAACCCTTTCAGGCACTGAATTTATTTCAGGTATTAGTTTATTCACTCCTTAAGCGAGTAACAAACCATTAAACAAACGTGTGCACGGGTTTAGGGTCATTTCGAGGTGATTTCTGCTTGTAATCACTAGGGTCCAGGTGCATACAAATGCACTTTTACAATTCAGTCCAACAACTTTCATTCCTGTTATGGGAAATGCTATTACATCTTTAAGAATTGTATTTACCACCACATTTTACCTTAAGTTAATATGCTTTTTAGTTGCATAGGTTATGTTATATATTTCTATTTTGTAGCATGTTACTTTCAGAGGACATATTCAAAATAACCTTTTTTTTTTTTTTTTTTAGAAGGACCATCGCTTTCCTTCAATCTAAAGAACATTTATGTTGGAAATGGAATGGGATGGAAATAATACTAAAAGCAGGTTTTTTCAAACTAGGGCCTGCAAGAAAGTGCGGGAGGTCTGTGGTAAAATACAAAGAAATAAAATAAATAAATGAGATTAACTAAATCGATAAATAATTAGAATAAAATAATTAAATGAAGAATTACATACATTTATTTTAAAATGGTTTTAAATAATTCATCTAACATTGCTATGTCAAAAAGAAAAATGTAATAATGACACAATATAAAATAAATTTTTTTTAAAGTAGTATTTATAATATATATATATATATATAGAAAGTAAAAATTAGGTCTTTATACAAAAAAAATATATAGCTGCTTTTACATTTGATCTGATATTTCTCTGAAATGCTCTGCAGTGCCCTGTGTGCGTCATCATGCCGGTCCAGTGCAGTAACTGCGTCCAGAGACGTGCTGTGCTCAAACGGCCCAAGACCGGACACTCTCTCTGTAAGGACTGCTTCTTTTGGGCATTCGAGGAGGAGATCCATCAAACCATCGTGTCCGCTGGACTCTTTAACCGTGGAGAAACCGTGGCCATCGGTGCCTCGGGTGGGAAGGACTCTACCGTTCTGGCCCATGTGATGAAGGTCCTGAACGAGCGCTACGGTTACGGCCTGGACCTTCTGCTGCTGTCGGTGGATGAGGGCATCACGGGTTACAGAGATGATTCGCTGGAGACGGTGAAGAGGAACCAGCAGCAGTATGAGCTGCCGCTGAAGATCGTGTCTTATGAAGAGCTGTATGGCTGGACCATGGACGCCATCGTGAAGCAGGTGGGATTGAAGAATAACTGCACTTTCTGCGGTGTGTTTCGCAGGCAGGCGCTGGACCGAGGAGCCATGATGCTGAAAGTGGACAGGATATGCACAGGCAAGTAATCACGGTCTTTCGCTGCCTTCTCCGGTTTGATCAAGCATGTGTGTGTCAGATTTGAGACATTCTGCAAGACAAACCATGTGTTTCGGTGTTAAAGGTCCCATATTGTCAAAACTGAAAGGTCTAGGGGCTATTTAACTACCATATAAGTTTCCAAACAGTCAGTCCACAGTAAAATGCACATAGCCTGCATAAAGTAGCTGTGATTTTTCACAAACCGTTGTGACTTCCGTAAAAAGTTGACGTCAGAACTACACAGTCACCGCCTTCAGTCACCTCCCCGAGCACCGCCCACAGTCCCACTCTCCTTTAGCCAAACCCCCAGACAACATCACGTCCATGCCATTGCTGAGCAACAACAACAACACGGAAACATGTCGAAAAGGTTAACTTTAACCACGAAACCAGATCGGTCGACCTGTAACATTACACTCTCACTCAAAGGATGGAGGATCTGACAGGATTATTACTATGCGGTGGATCACATCTAACATGTATAGTAACGACAAACTCACCGTGTCTATCTAGTCATGATGAAGATGTTTATACATTTCAATTTCAGCAGGCAACTATTTTTACAGCTACATTATTGTTCCAGCCACAATTAATCACAACAATGTATATACAATTACAAATTATTATATATAAATCGTCAGTTTGTTTTACACACATGCACACGGACATTATTTCATACACGACATAGTCGTGACTCATGAGATGCAAGAAACATAATCTGTAAACGCGCCCATAACAACAAAAGACAATACTTTATTGAACCTTTTCTGATAAGAAGTGTGCGCTGCAAAGCGAACATTTCTGACGATCGTTTCTGTCCAGTCCGCTCATTTTATCACGTTTAACCACAGCTGTCGTTGGTTTTTTGTCTGGCAGTGGCAGCAGATATGCGATCAAATTTCTAATTTTGAGGCTCTAATTTATTACGTCGATTCTGGCACCCAACATCACAACAAGATGATATTTTAAGCTGCTTATGTAGCTGAACCTGCGCTGGTTTGAATGGGCCGCCTCCAGTTTCCCCTTTGTTTTGCTGCCTCCAGCTAGCGCTGTGACGTCGGCTGACCCTAGTTACCTGTGGTTGGCCTGGCCGTGCGTCACTCAGAACACAACAGGCCAATCAGAAGAGAGGCTCATAAATATTAATTCGACAGGCCAAAATCGACCTGTTCTCAGCAGAGCTCCTGAGAAAGGAGCTGTAAAAATATATTGAGATGGTTTTTGGTACTTATACCGCAAATATATATTCTTAAGGACTTCAAAACCTAAAATAAAACTCTAGAAAGGTGTAAAATATGTGACCTTCAATAAATTGCATTGTACCATCTCAACCTTAATACATTTGCATGTGTGTTTGGAAGTAGAGCTGTATTTCGATTCTTTCAAGGTCATCTGCGAATTTAATCCTGATATTTCAGTTCATGTTATATATTTCCATTTTCAGTTGTTTACTGTATAACTAATTCTAAAACGATCATCTACTGACACACATTACTAAACATAAAATTAAGTTAAACTAATACAAAGATAATAAAAGTTACATATTACAGTATTTTTCAAAGAGAAATGTAATTAAATTAATATTAAAGTTTATGCAAAATATAATTGCGTATTTTTTTTCTTTACATTTTGGGCAAAATATGACGTGAAAATGTTTGTTTCCAAATCAAAAATATGATTTAATATGACTGATTGAATCATCCCGAATATATCGGATTACACCTACAAAACCGTGAGACTAATTTATAAGGATTTATACATTTATATGTTTTATACAGTGTAACGCTTATTTCATTTTTTCCTTTTTCATCTCTAAAATTATTCTGAAATGCTCTCAAATAGTCTGAACTCCTATAGAAGGGACAGGGACAAGGGTAGACCAAAAATCATCCTCGTGAAGAAAGAAAAAAGTTAAATAGAGTTAACACTTCTCTTTAATGGATGATCAAGCCTGTAAAAATAAAAAATTTAAATAACTGTATTAGACAAGATCAACCAATGATGCAGAAAGGACCAGCTCCCTCATTTCCATGTTGCACACAGAAAAGTAGAAATTATTATGCGAATAGATATACAAATAAATGAAAGAATTAAAAATAAAGTTAAAAAGAATAAAACATTTAAAATAAATACAGAAAATAATAAAGGGAAAAAGTTAAAAAAAAAAAGTTTTAATTAATTAATTAAAAATGTATAATTTCTTCCTTTGTTTTCCTTTTGTTTATTTATTTATGCAAGTTTGGTCCTCCATAACTTTTTTTGTTTATTGAGCAGGTCACAATGCAGACGACGTGGCAGAGACGGTGCTGATGAATGTCCTGCGTGGAGATATCGCTCGTCTCCGGCGCTGCACCTCCATCAGCACGGCTAGTGACGGAGAGGGTGCCATCCCACGCTGCAAGCCCCTCAAATACGCCTACGAGAAAGAAATCGTCCTCTACGCCTATTTCAAGAAGCTTGATTATTTCTCCACAGAGTGCATCTACTCGCCCAACGCCTACCGGGGACACGCTCGCACCTTCCTCAAAGACCTGGAGTCCATCAGGCCCAGCTCCATCATAGACGTCATCCACTCCGGCGAGACGCTCTCTATAAAGGAGGGGGTGAAGATGCCGGTGCAGGGAACGTGCTCGCGCTGCGGCTACATCTCCAGTCAGGCCCTGTGTAAGTCCTGTGTTCTGCTGGAGGGCCTGAATCGAGGGTTACCCAAACTGGGCATCGGGAAGCATCACCGTCTGCACGGCAAAATTCTGGCTCAGGAGTCTTTGACCGAACAAGAGGAGAAGAAACTGAAGGCAGTGGACTTCTGACGCAAAATCAGGACTTGATTTTAAAAACTGGACATTTGAGTTACGTGTCATCTGTGGTTTAAAGATGCTCTGAAATGAATGTTCATAATGTGAGACGATTTTGGAAGTCTCCGGCAATTTTGTATTTTAATTTTTTTATTTCAACCACAGTGGACTGAATGTAACGCATCTTGTGTTAATGCGGTCGCTGAAAAAGCAACGTACAAACCGCTATTCAAAATCAGAGATGCCTGTTTTAAAGACAAACATGAACTTTTCCAAGTTATGCCACGTTCACATAAGGAGAAATATTTCAAATGCTCATTATGATTTTTTTTTATTTATTTAAACAATATTATGACAATAAAGTTACTCATTATTTCTCCTTTTGTTTTTCAGTTTTTGTAAAGATGGAGTGTTTTATAGGTGTTTAATGTTCTTCAGTTTGTGACATGATAAAACCGATAATATGATTTCAGTGCATTTTAATCATATGCACACACACGTGATACGTGATCAGCTTCCTCTTGCTTTCAGGTTATTTATTTGATAATATTATATGATTATTATTCTTTCTTCATTTAGCAGAGACTTTATTATAGAATTGAACTGAAATAAAAATATATTTTTGTGCTGCACATTTACACAAATACAGAGTGTCAGTGCATTAAATGAATCGTCTGTATCTGCGTATCTCAAATGCTTCAGGATCTCTTCTCTTCACTATCTTGTCAATTCTCGATGTCTTTGAATGTTCACACAGCAGAGGAACCGCAGGTATAGGAGAATCACATGCATTCTCAACATGATCCACTAACCACAAAACAAACACATACTGACTTTCAGCATGTTCCGTGAGAAACGACCGTTTCTGTAATTCAAGCAAAGTCTCACTGTATTGAAAAAATACATTTGATTTATTCCTTTTCATTTATGATTCAAGTATTTTTCAAAAAAGGGAAATTTATGCAAATGCAAAAAACAGGAAAATAAAAATACATAAACAAAAAATCGTATTTGTCCTAAAATAGATTGATTTTGGGTGAAATATGAAATTTAACCAGCTTTATTCCAGTCAAAGTATTATTTTATATAACTGAATCAAGCTGAATGCATTTAGCTACATCATAAAACCTTAACCCCAATTTATAAGAATCCGATCAAGTCAAAACAGCTTCTTACGACTGCACATGTAGTGTCTACAAGGGAGCAAACAAATAATATTTGATTTGAAATTGAAAATGATAGTTTGGAAGACATGTAAGCATAGATACAAAGACTGATATTAACATACAAAATAAATGACTATTGTGTTAATGGTGACATTGTCACTGTCGGTTACATTATAAATGCTGACAGTTCTAACAGTGTCAAGTCCATGAGAGATTTTCAAACTTTAATCCTGATTGCTTTCCGAAATATATAGTTTATCAAAACCAAAAACATAGTAGGCCTACACCTACACATGCTATTTATAAATGTTTGATCGAAGCCTCCTATTGTTAATAACATAAACAAATATGACTACATTTACATGTTATGACTACATATTCATAAACAGTCTTGGGGAAAGTTACTTTTAAAAGTAATGCATTACAATATCGCGTTACTCCATAAAAAAAGTAACTAATTACGGTACTTAGTTACTTTTTATGGAAAGTAATGCGTTACGTTACTTTTGCGCTACTTTTTAAATCTGGACAGGGTTTGCTTGTTTGTTTTTAAAATAAAAAAGTTATATTTTTGGCAAATATAAAAGCCTTTTCACGCCAAAAGTGAAATGAATGCACCTCAGGCTGAAGGGAAAGTACATTTACGTCCGTACAGTAGAATACAGAAGAAGACATTTCAACACACTTCAGCAATAAACAAAGACACACAAATGTTTGTCTAGAGTAATTTTTGCTTATTAGTACGGTTGAACTGGATCATCGAAGGTCAGAAGCAAAGACATTGCTTAATAGAATGGGATTAAATACATAAAGGATATTTGTGTTGTTTAACATTGAATTATTGCAGGTTTGCGTCATATTCTGAGTTGCATTATTTTTATTCATTTTGAGGAATACTGAATCAAAAATTTAAAAAATTAAACTTTTTTTTTTTTTGTGAGTGAGATGAATTAATGCATATTCATATTTATTTTATTACTACAGTAACATCTGATTTCTCTCAATATGGGGACAGCAGAGCTGTCAATCAATAAATTGAAAAAAAAAAAGTAACTTGCGTTACTTATTTGAAAAAGTAACTCAGATATTCTCTTGTAAATTAAAAAGTAATGCGTAACTTTACTAGTTACTTGAAAAAAAGTAATCTGATTACGTAACGTACGTTACTTGTAATGCGTTACCCCCAACACTGCTCATAAATATGTGAAATGAAAAGTTCCCGGCTCTTTCTCGACGCTGTTTCGCTCTTCGGCCGCCAGGGGCCGCTGCAGTGAAGTGAGTCCTCTGTTCTGTGATGTTTAGGGGGTCCAGTCCGGTCCAGCCACACAGACCTGCGTCTGGAGGAGCAGGAGAAACTTCAGCAGAGACGTGTCTTCTGATAACGAGCTCTACACACTGTTCTCCAGATTCGGATCAGGAGCGGAGCACTTCTGGAAGCGCGCGAACATGGACGATCTAGGTAAAGGCACCCAGATTCACCCACATGTTGTTTGCAGAGAGACACAAACATAGCGGACAAATAAGAGGGAGAGAGGCTAACTACAGTAGCCAATAGGCTAACGCACAAAGTAACAGTTCCACTGAACGCGGCGACACAGTGATACAATCTAACTCTTCACGTTCCATTCTGCTGAACGCGTCATTAGGCTCTGTTACAGTTACAATATTATTCGGCTGATTTATTAGCAATGTTGGGCTGAACGCAGTTTTTCCTCTATGGGAAGCATCTTTAGTCAATAAATGTTGGTTATCTCTTTAAAGTGGCACTGCTTGTGCGGAATCTCGCTGTTGCACATTGTTTGTCATTAAGTTTGTATTTCTTTTCTTTATACATTCAGTCAGAGCCAAAAAAACGTTATTTATTGGCACGAGTCAAGTCAAAGTTGATCAAATACACCGCAATTGCAGGTTGTAGCTCCAGGGAAGAGAGGAAAATACAAATAGAATCACTGATTTGATCTAAGATTTAAAAAATTTTAATCATACATTATCAAAGAGAAAATGCCATCTGTAAAGATGCATTGCATCAACAATCAGAATTGCGCATTTGAAAGGTATTTTTGCCTAATTGGACAAAAAAAAAACTTAAAGGGGTCACATGATGCTTTTTTTAAAAGATCATTATTTTGTGTATGCATTATGCTAATATTTCCACATAGTGAGGTAGATATGTGGGGGCATGTTAGAACGAGCCGTTTTAGGGGGGCGTGGCAGAGTCTTAACTTTGATAAAGAATATCTCTTTGGTTTTGAGACTTTAGTCTTTGCAACTTCAGGGATCTTATCTATGCACAATCAGCTTGTAACACTCCAAAGAGAAAGAACAACTTCAAATCGCATCATATGACCCCTTTAATTTAAATGTTTAAAAAAAATTTTTTAAAAAGTCCATCTCCTGTTTTCCTCTCACATCAAAATCCACCACATATTTGTTTCATATCTGTTTTTGCCTGATCTGCGCAGATTTCTCTTCTGATTCAGATGAGACTACTTTTTCACTGGAGAAAGCAATGGATAAAAGACTCCTATTTTGGAAGCAATGGTTTAAAGTTAAAATCGTCTTAATGATTGATTTGTTTCTTACAAACACAGCTTTTTCAGTCATGAATTGATGTGCTGGAGTTGTGGTGAGGTAAACTATTCCTTTAACATCAAAAGACATGGGTTGATTGCTGTCCAGACTATGCATTGCCTTTTATTACAAGGCTCTCATTCTGATTGGTCAGTTTCAGCATTCAGCGGTCAAATATTTCTGAATAATGAGCGTTGTCCAGGACAACACTGTATAACAGACCACTCATCTGGTCAGCCTTCCGTCCTTCCGTCTCTCTGCTGTCTCTACAGAGTCAGATAATAAAATAATTTGATCTCAGATCAGCATTTGCTCAAACAGCAAGGTAATAGGTTTGATTTGTGAGTGCATGAACTGATGAACTGCATAGCTTAAATTCAGTGTCAGTCGCTGGGATAAAAGCCTTTTGCCAAATGCATAAAAGCTGCCCTGTGATAAGTGGGATGATGCACAGCTAGCTGGTCATTATCACTTAATTGTGTTGCAGTAATGACTGGCTGACTCTGACATACGAGCAACAGTACAAATTATCTGACGTCTGAAGAAGGAATATATTTGCTGGTTGTAGTTTAGTGCGTGTTGTTTTGACCAAACAGTCTCTGTCGGCTGGAGAAAGAGGTGATTGTGTTCAGAGCTCAGCTCGTGAATGTGACAGACGAGTGCGTGCCGTCAGTGTGTTTGAGTTTGAGTTTGGATCTGATGCTGCTCTACAGCTGTTTGCATCACACGGGGAAGTCCAGCACCTCGGTTTGGAGTGG
The DNA here is from genome assembly GCF_001515645.1 of Sinocyclocheilus grahami. Taxonomy (NCBI): domain Eukaryota; kingdom Metazoa; phylum Chordata; class Actinopteri; order Cypriniformes; family Cyprinidae; genus Sinocyclocheilus; species Sinocyclocheilus grahami. Next base: position 779,847 of record NW_015505642.1, on the reverse strand, counting down.
GGGAGGGAACTGACTCACTAGAGGGTCAAAGGGCGAATGAGAGGAGTTTTTCCAACCAGCTGCTCACAGTGGAATGCTTTTCTTAGCTTCGTTAGAGGCGATCAGTGTTTTGGATTAAAAATTAGCCTGCTGATGAGGCCAGATGACCTCAAAATGTGTTTGGACACTTTGGGCCCTATGAAATCCACCCCCCCCCCCCAACTTTTTTCCATTCT
>NW_015505642.1:737735-778118 GCF_001515645.1 Sinocyclocheilus grahami | reverse complement strand
CCTATGAAAACCCCCCCCCCCCCCCCAAAATTCTTCACTTCTTCCATTTTAATGAGTTTAAGTTTTCAAAATCAAAAGTTTTCATAAAATGTAAACAACTGATGTTAAAGGGGTCATATGATGCTGCTAAAAATAACATTATTTGGTGTAATGAAATGTGTTTATGCGGTTTAAGGTTCAAAAACACATTATTTTCCACATACTGTACATTATTGTTTCTCCTCTATGCCCCGTCTTTCTGAAACGCGTGGATTTTTACAAAGCTCATCGGTCTGAAAAGCGAGGTGTGCTCTGATTGGCCAGCTATCCAGTGCATTGTGATTGGCCGAATACCTCAAGCGTGTGACGGAAATGTTACGCCCCTCACCATATTGTGATTGTGTACAGCCCTAGTTTTGATTTATTCATCCCAATTCTGTGACATTCTGCATTAATCTATAAAATCCGTTTTTGTGACTGGATTCTGTGTTTTCCATATTGGGTTTGTGTGTAAGTGTATTAAAAAATGAGAGCCAAAGGAAGTGATTCCTAACGTCTCGACCCCAACACGGCTCCCCTGAGCATAAAGCTCAGTATTCTCCCCTGTGGTGATCCAGAGATGTGTTTATGCTCAAACACACACACACACACTCTCTCTCGCTGTTAAAGAGGCTGTTGTGGTCATAATACACAGGTGCACAATGAGCGTGTTGTTCGAGTTAATGCTGTTTCTCATCTGGGCCTCATTGGACGAGTCTTCAAGGTAGTAATTTGTGGGGAATCACAGAACAATGCTGATTTGTCTGTTTAAGAATTTGGCTTTGGCCCACTCAACCACAGACTGCTGAAACACTAATGCTTGTTCAGACGCTCTTTTACATTTCTAGTGGAACACCCGTCTGTGGTTTATGGAAGATATATAAAGCAATCTTATCTGTTTAGATTGGAATTTCTGTCTTAATTGGGCATGAATATTATATGCATCACAACATTTTATCAGCAGTTTAATTTCTGTGGCATTAAAATGTATGTTAAATATCAAACGCGGACAGTAGAGAATCATTGCATGAGCTGAGAAGCATCAGATATGATCTGAGCCAGAAAAACATAAAAGCATGTTGTATGTAGTTATGAATACGCAAAAAAAGTATACAAAAAAAGGGGTCAGTAAGATCTGTTAATGTTTTTGAAAGAGTCTCTTCTGCTCACCAAGGTGGCATTTGATTGAAACAAAATACAGTAAAAACAGTAATATTATGAAATATTATTGCAATTTCAAATAAATGTTTCCTATTTGAATATCTGTTAAAATATAATTTATTTCTGTGATGCGCAGCTGAATTTTCAGCATCATTACTCCAGTCTTCAGTGTCACATGATCTTCAGAAATCAGTATAATATGCTGCTTTGCTGCTCAAGAAACATTTCTGATTATTATCAATGTTGAAAACAATGTTGAAACTTTTGAACAGTAGTGTATTTAGTTTTAATTCTGTTCAGAATCATTGTGATTCTTCAGAACACATCCACACATAATTCTGATTGACTTTGATTTTGTTGCACAGCACAGAAAAAGTGTTTGTCACTGACTCACTGGAATATTTTAGAAACAGGAGAAATAGAAAAATGACATGGCAGAGACCCAGACACAAACTAAATTCCCCCTTCCCGACACACACACACACACATACTCCTCCACGGCCCAACCGGCCCTCAGACCCAGGCTTCAGGGTCCCGCCTCACTTCCTCAGGAAACAGTAGAGAAGGAAGTGGCTTTGTGTTGAGCTCCACGACCACGCTTTAGACCCGCTCAAGAAGATGAGTCAGAGCGGTGTTGGTGTGCCCTTGAAAACCGGTTAGTTGACCACAAATCAGCATTCTGTCATCATTTACTCACCCTCATGTCAGTCCAAACCTGTATGAGTTTCTTTCTTCTGTTGAACACAAAAGGAGATCTTTTGAAGAAAGTTGGGGTGCAAACAACATTGTATGGACAAAAAATACTAAAACCGTTTTAGGACAACATTTGTTTGTGTTTTACAAAAGAAAGAAGGTTGTACAGGTTTGGAACGATTAATCAAAATAAATTGTGAAATTTGTGAGTATGAAATTGCAAATGGTGTGATGTTCAGTTAAATAAATGTATGCACTGCGTGTTTCAGAGTGAAGCGCAGCGCTGTGTTCATTTACACACGAGCAGCTCGTTACTCGTTGTTTGCAGCGTTTCCACACAAACTCCATCTCTGTATCTGAGTTTGGGTCACTTTAATGTGCATTTAGGAACGCAACATAAAACATCTTGACAAATAATAATTAATAAGAGTAGCTTTAAGGGCAAAATAAAAGTTTGATGGTTTAAAGTTTGTTTGAAAATGATTAAATTAAGACAGCCTTATATAGTAGTATTGTAATTTTACAGTTGTAATGTAAAATAAAATTATTAGTATTGTTGTTGTTGTAAGTACTACATTTTATAGTGTAAAAATATTTTTTTGTTTTTATTTAGTCATTTTTATATATTATTTAGTAACAGATGTAATAATAAATATTTTGTTTTATTTTTATAGTCATATTGATATAAAATCACAAAATGTTGGCCAAAATGGGCAGCCCTACAAACAAGCACCTCAGACTTTTATAAATGATGTTTTAAAACACATTTTAAATCATAATCACTTTTTTTTTTTTTCTTTCAGAAAAATATAATTTTTCCGCAAATCGTGCAGGCCTATAATACAGCGTACCCCGTTTGACTTGTGTGTCAGGTTTTCAGAAATGTTTTGGTACCTTGTGTAAGATTAAAGCATCTTACAATCTTTCACTGCATCAAGTTTGAGTTCACTGATTTCTGAACACCGTCATATTTGGTTGTTTGAAAACTATTTTCAGTTTTCTCTCTTTGATTAGTTTCAGTCCTAATCAAAAGCATTTTTAGGGACTTATACCCTCAGACTGTTGAGAAGTGCAGGCTTTTTATGAGCGCCATGAAGTACGGCGTGCAGAACACTTGAAGATTAGCTCAATAGAGTTTTATCAGCGGATAGTCTTTTGACTCATTATTGTGTCATTTTTAGAGTATTGGCCTTTCTGTTCTCAATTACTATCATGGAGCGACGGGCGGGTGCTAAAGTGAGGCTTTGATCAAAGTGAGGCTTTGCCATGTGCTTGCCTGCTGTTATGAGGTGATTTCGATGAAAACGCTCAGACGTTTCCCCCTCCCTGTTGGCCTTTTCTTTCAGTATTTACTTCGACCTGGTTTTCAATGCCCCCTCTCCCTCCCTCCTCCTCTCCCTCCTTGGCAGGGCGTCTGGCCTGAGACACAGCACTGATTGTTTTCCTGATGGCCTTGGATGTTCCAGAACTCATAGTTACAGCAGAATTCTTCCCACATGACTGGATTTAAGCACTGCCTGTCTAAATGTTCCACTGGACTCATCAGAGTCATCAGAGGTGTGTTTGAGACACACAGGAATGTACAGTTCATGGATAACCAGTGGCGTTGAAAAAAATCATTTTTTAAAATAATTTGGTTGATTTTATTATGCTTTCAGGCAGCTATTGAAATGAATGCAGTGCTTTCAGCTCCATTAGGATATTTTGTCATGTTTACATCCTTTAAACCAATGCAGATTCTGAAAAGTTATCACTAGAATTGCTAAAATTGAAAGTTTTTTTTTTTTATTTCAAATGATTTTTTTGTTATTTTAAATGTTGTATTTTAAATTACGTTTAAAAATAGTTACAAAAAATTACTTGATTTGAAATTGTTACTTATTTTCTGTTGAGTGTTATCGGCCAAAATTTTCATATCGGTGCATCCCTAAAAAAAATCATATTCTTAATGAGTATTTTTGTCTTGTTTTCCTGTTACCCCTTAACTGTCACTCACATTTTTGAACATAGACGTGAAAGTGCACGATCCAAACTTAAATTTGTATAATTCATGAACGAAAACATTTTGTAACATGATGTTGATGTAACATTTTCATGGTAATGCAATGTTTGATTTTAAAATGGGTTTCAAAGGATGAATTTTGAGATTTAAAGTTTTCAATTGATATATCATTTCTGATGATTTCTAAAGTGTGATCGAGAAAAAGGCAACTAAGAAGACTTTTTTTGACAAAGGTCAGAACTCCTTGTTATGATGTAGATTTTTGAGGTGCACTCTTGTCAAAAATTCATCTATTACTTTTCCTAAATAATTTTTAACAAAAACATTGGTAAAATATCTATTTGGGAGTCTTAGACCTTTCCAACGATGTATAGATTGTCATGATTAGATTAGGATTTAATTGTAATATAGTGAAGTAAACTTAGGCGTCCCACAGAGGGGGCGGGTGACGGTTAAAGGGGTAAAATCTAAAATCCTCAGAACATAACTTGGGATGCACTGCAAAAGATATAAAGACTTCTTTTCAGAGATTGTATATTTAATATGTGTATTTTGTCTTACTACCCTGGTAGTTTTTTTTTCACTTGTGTTTAACTTGTTTATACTTAAAACATGTGAATGAATCTGCTAGAACATTAAGACAAAATACACTCATATTCAAGATACAGTTTATGAAAGCAAGTCTTAATATCTTATGCAGTGTTGCATCTCAAGTAATTTGATCTTGTTTCAAGGATTTTGGGATATTTGAACTGGAAACAAGTCAAAAAAGATATATTAAGGGACAGTTCACACAGAACACATCGGAAAAACATGAGATGCATTGCGGTGGAATGGGAAAAAATGCAAGTAAAAATTTGCAAACATTTTTATTGAAATAACTTATGATCAAGTAATTCTAAACATAAGTCATTTGTGACACTGTCAAATATTGTCTAATTGCGAAAAATCAATTATCTGATGCATCACGGTTACCTCTTTGACAATTTTGAATCAATTCTGAAAACTTCAGAGAAAAAACCCCTCTCTGCCGTTGTCAACAAGCTTTCAGATACCTAAAGCGCTATTCAAATGCTGAAAACACTTATTATTTATTGTTTGTAATGTGTTTCTTTGTTCCTCTTTATTAGTTTATATTTGCTTGTTTTGAAGCTATGTTTAAATTTGAACAATTCTTAACAGTTATTTTGATTTCTCATTGATATGTAATTATTTTTAAATGTGCTCATAATTATATATAAGTAATTTAATAAAAATGCACAAATAAATTTGATATTCAAAGTCATAACTCATTAATTGATAAGAGAAAAATGTAAATCAACTATAATTGGATTGTGATATTGATTTATAATTATTTTTTAAAAAGTAATTTAATAAAAGTGCATAAATACATTTGATATTCAAAGTCGGTAAACTCTAATAAGAAAAAAATGTAAGTCAATTTTAATTGGACCACGAAATTGATTTGTAATCATTTTTAAAAGTACTCATATAAGTAATTTAATAAAAATGCACAAATAAAATTTTCAAAGTCAGTAAACGCATTAATTAATAATAAAAAAAAAAAATTATAATTGGATTGCGATTGCCTGAATCGAATCGGAAAGGATTGTGAGGTACCTATAGATTCTCACCGGTTTTTCTATGAATTAACTAGAACACAGTCCATTTCTACTCTGCTTTTCCTTGGGACAAGAGTGGGCTATCCTTCTCACATTCCTGGGGGGTCATAAAACCAGTGATATCATGATTAGTTGTCATGGTGACCAGAGGGCCTGGTGTTCAGCAGACATCCTGGCATCCAGTTTATTGAGTGAGGGGACTGTGACGATTTGTTAACCTAATGAATAATTGATTTGTTAAATCAAATTAAAATTAGTGTGTCAGATTGGTCGAGACGCTACAGTTCCGAAGCTGCACAATAAATAAAGTTATTGTCTCCCAAAGTAAAGAATTGACTCTGAAGAGCCTAAACGAGTCGTTAGTTATTCGAATCCACATTTGCATAATTACTGCCTATGTTCTACATTGGCTGGCTGTGAACAACTTGACCCCGCCCACAAACACGTCATTATACTGAAGACTGTTTAATTGATAAGAGAAAAATGTAAATCAACTATAATTGGATTGTGATATTGATTTATAATTATTTTTTAAAAAGTAATTTAATAAAAGTGCATAAATACATTTGATATTCAAAGTCGGTAAACTCTAATAAGAAAAAAATGTAAGTCAATTTTAATTGGACCACGAAATTGATTTGTAATCATTTTTAAAAGTACTCATATAAGTAATTTAATAAAAATGCACAAATAAAATTTTCAAAGTCAGTAAACGCATTAATTAATAATAAAAAAAAAAAATTATAATTGGATTGCGATTGCCTGAATCGAATCGGAAAGGATTGTGAGGTACCTATAGATTCTCACCCCAGTATTTGTGGTCTCTATGGGTCTTTTCCAGGTTTAACACTGAACTCAGATAAAGAGTCAGCCAGCGCTTATCTAAATAACCATCCAATCAGATCTAAGCGCGTGTGCATGTACGAGTCGGTTGGACGTTCTCACTTCTGCGTAGACGTAGGTGTCCAGAATAGACACGGGACCCCCAGTCTGCTTGGCTTGAAGTCCCGTTGGGAAGAGCTTTTATTTTGGGCGCAGAGTGTCGACTTTCTGCAGGGGTGGGGTCAGGGAGTTGAGATTTCTCTCTAAAATATCTGTCAATTCTCTCATTTAGCATGCTTCATGTTTTTATTTGACTCTGTCTCCTCCACAGATGTCCATGACTCCTGCTTTTGACTGCCATCGTCTCGTTTCATCACTTGTGCTCCCGGCTGTCTTGTAATAATATCCTGCCTTTTCTTTCTCGGTTGTTTCTTTTACCCCCTCGCACACCACCTCTTGCCTCTCTGTTATAAATATCAGAGTCAGTTTGGTTAGATGGTATAGAGTTTCCTTTGGTGAGGTCGCCAGCTTTGGCTTCTGGTCTCTAGTCATAAACAGGCTGAGTTTGGTTTCTTCTGACCGCAGGAGGACGACCTCTGTTCACGCTGACCTGGACTCAAAGGAATAGTTTACTGATTTGGAGAAATGTAGCATTGCATCACTTGCTCAGCAATAGGTCCTCTGCAGTGAATGGGTGCCGTCAGAATGAGAGTCCAAACAGCTGATAAAAACATCATAATAATCCACACCACTCCACTCCAGTTAACATCTGGAGAAGCCAAAAGATGTGTGTTTGTAAGAAACAAATCCATCCAGACGTTTTTAACCTAAAATAGTTGCTTCTGGCTAATATACGAGTCCTTTATCCATAATATTGCTTCCTCCAGTGTGAAGGTCATATTGTCTGAATGAGGAGAGAAATCTGCACAGATCAAGCACCGTTTACAAGCCAAAACGGCTCTAAACAAATCTGTGTGTGGATTTTGATGTGAGAGACAACAGGAGATTTTTCACTGGAGGAAGCGTTATTATGAATTATGGACTTATATTTTAGCCGGAAGAGACTGTTTAAAATTAAAATGTCTTGATGGATTTGTTTCTTACAAACACACAGCTTTTCACGTCATGAGATGTTAATTGATGGACTGGAGTGCTGTGGATTGCTGAGATGTTTTGACGTATTAAAGTGCCCCTATTATGCATTTTCGAATATTGCCTTTCATGTAGTGTGTAATGTAGCTGTCTTGAATGTAAACGATCTGCAAAGTTCCGAAGCTGCACGATAAATAAAGTTATTGTCTCCCAAAGTAAAGAATTGACTCCGAAGAGCCTAAACGAGTCGTTAGTTATTCGAATCCACATTTGCATAATTACTGCCTATGTTCTACATTGGCTGGCCGTGAACAACTTGACCCCCCGCCCACAAACACGTCATTATACTGAAAATGTTTTTCTAATCTCGGGGAGTTCAACACGGGATTCACAAAACGCTTGCTCTTGAGAGATGAATCAGTGTCCAGTTTATTTGGATCAGCGGACCCCACTGATCACAACCTGTAAATATGATAAATTTATACATTTTTATATTTTCTATTGAGCGTTCAAAATATAGAACTGTGGCAATGGGCGAATCGTTTCCGACACAAGCTGAACGCGGTGGACCAATCACAACAGACTGGGCCATCTGACCAATCAGAGCAGAGTAGGCTCACGGAAAGGAGGGGTTTAGAGAGACTGAATCTAGAACTGCTTCAAACGAATCGTTTGAGAATCGCTGGAAAATTAGGTGATAAATGCATATTTTGAGAAAACAAAAGCATTTTTTGACCTTGCGTCATGCATTTAAACCTATTGTAGGAGACTCCCAAAACAATATTAGGAACCTTAATTTAAAAATGGCATAATAGGGGCACTTTGAATGATCGTGGCAAAGATGGGTAAAAATCTATAATAATAAAAAAAAAAAATTGCGGGGTTGCACTGTGATCCATAGTTAATGTCTTTTATTGTCATCTAAAGATTCTTGATCTAAATAAGCCTTTCAAGATTTATTTTTGGTACATGAACTTTTGTCTTCAGTAAATCATGGTAAAAATGAATGATAGTTTTGATGCTTCAAAAACCCTTTTTGTCTTTGACCCATATACAACCAGCCACTTAGTTTGTCAAAGTGCATTCTGGGATTGCCTTTTCAAAGGATAGGCCAAAATGAGGCATCTTAGAAAGCAATATGATTACGCTGCTTGTGCACAAATGATGCTTTCAAATGCTGTATGTTAAAAGTGTGCAACGTAAGATGGGAGGAGTTTGTTTGGCAATCTGTTGCTGTTTAATCCAGTCTGACTGTGACATCATGGACTGGAGATCTTGCAGTGGGACTGTAGTGCTTTCTGGTATTTTTAAATATAGGTGGGTGGGATCGTTGCAGTGGAATGAACACCAGCCATTGTGAGGCTGCGAGCGCTACATTCCTCTCGCCGTGTCACAGTTCAGCCCACACGCCCCCTGCCTGTCCTCCCGCTCTCTCTCTCTCTCTCTCTCTCTCTCTCTCTCCGTCCTCTATAGTGTTTCTTTGGCAGCTCTCTGATGGAATGTGTGGAATTCTTTGCTCTGAGTCCAAGTAGGAAAAAGATAAAGTGGGAAACTGCCTCATATATGAATAATACAATGAAAAACAAGACTACAACACTTTATCCTGTTCAGTGTCACACCTGGCCAAGTATTGTGCATTCAGATACATTTCTTCAGTTGCTTTTTATAAACCTCTCTCAGCTGATTTTGATATTATATACTCAGCTATGCAGAAGAATGTAACTATGATAATAAGAAATAAGTGACTTCCGTTATTGAATCACCTTAATGCTATAGTTTTAACATGCAGCGCCTTTTCACATAACATGAAGAAAGAAATCTATACTTTTATTCAGCAAGGACACATTAAATTCAAAGAGTGACAGTAAATACGTTTATAATGATACAAAAGGTTCAAATAAATACAGTTCTTTTTGAAGTTTTTTTTTATTCCATAAAAAAATCTGGAAAAATAAAATGTCACGGTTCATAATAATCAGAAATGTTTCTTGAGCAGCAAATCAGAATATTAGAATGATTTCTGAAGTTCATGTGACACTGGAGTAATGATGCTGAAAATTCAGCTTTGATCACAGGAATGAATGAATGATGCATTTATATAGCACTTTATTGTGTATTGCTGTACACCCAAAGCGCTTTACAATCATATGGGGGGGGGGGTCTCTCCTCAACCACCACCAGTGTGCAGCATCCACCTGCATGATGCGACAGCAGCCACAGTACAACGGCGCCAGTACGCTCACCACACACCAGCTACAGGTGGAGAGGAGAGAGAGTCATAGAGCCAATTCAATGGATGGGAATTATTAGGAGGCCATGATTGACAAGGGCCAGTGGAGGGAATTTGGCCAGGACACCGGGGATGCACGCCTACTCTTTACAGGCCTAACAACATACACAATTGTTTAAGTGTAAATAGACTTCGATACGCTGACCTTTTTGTATATGCATAAAAACATTTTTTTATGATCTTATGATCTTTTCAGTTGTAATGTGACCATCTTGTTGAATTTGTGACTGTATAGTTTGATTTGACAACATTTGAAGTGTTTTCTTTTTCCTTTGAAAAGTTGATAAATAGTCATGCAAAAAAAGGCAACTGAAAATTTTCAGCAGAAACCGTAAAAAACAAACAAAAAAAAACCATGCAATGTCCATAACTCAGTAGTCAACTAGAAGAAAAAAAGAGCATTTAAAAAAAAATATATATATATATGCACTCTATTATATATGCATTACTTAACCTGCTTGTGATGTCTTTGTTTTATGTCTTCATTAGTTAATGTAAGTTTTTATTACAGCCAATGTTTATATTTCAGCAATGAATTTGTAGAAATTATTACATCATTAAAAATCTCCAATTTAAATGTTGGTTTATAACTCCTTTTTTATTTGAGTGATGATTATAAAGTGCATTTGAGGAAATAATTAATTAAATAAACTTTGTTTTCGGTTAGGTTACAGATTAGGTTCCGATAGACATGAAAATAAATGCACAAATATAAATGTGTGTGTTTATAATGTTTATATTTAAACAAATAATTGTAGTAGAAATCATTACATCATTAAAAATATGCAGTTTAAATGTTGTACGTAACTCGGTTTTTATTTGAGTGTTGAATAATGAAATATTATTAAATAAGCTTTATTTTTCGCCTTTAATTTTCGCCAAAAATTCATTTCGGTGCATCACTATTGACAAGTCACGATTAAATGGTTAGTTGCATGTAGCATTGTTTTTCCCTGACCCTATTAAACACACCTGTGATATGTTTTTGGACGTGACCCATCAGTCGTGACGCACCGCATTAGTCAGCTATAAACCATTAGTCATCCTTACTGCTGTGGTTGAGGCATTGCGTGAACGCGTTATCGATAATAGCGCTAATATATATATATATATATATATATATATATATATATATATATATAAATATAAATTGATTTATATTATATAAATGATAAATAATTATATTATATAAATTATATATACTTTTTTTTTTTCAAGCCATGAAAACAACTGTAATATTTCTTGATACTTCCAGTTTTTCCGTGACTGTAGGAACCCTGTAACTGTTCACCAACACTAACTGTCTGTTAACTAACACTGTGAAAAGTGAATGAAAAGCAACCAACACATATTGTTTTGTTGCATGTTTTTATTCACGGCATAATTCCAATACTTCCATTTGTATTATTTCATAGTTTTATGGTTATGACTTCACTGAAATGCGGGATATAATCATAAACAGAATGTTTTAGACACTGCATGTGTTTGAGGGCAGGACAGGGTTAATGAATGGCGTCTGCTGCGTGTGCCTCCCCTTACCACACACACACACACACACGCGCGCTCACACTCAGGTGTGACAGAATATTGGGATACATTCTGGAATATTCTCTCGATTCTGTGAGTACACCTTTTCTGCTCTGTGTTCTGTGTAGGCTAGGCAACATTAATGCATTGCGTGTTTGTGATGCGTTTTGACCCCTGGTTAACTTCTAAGCCAGGACAGTAGCAGACGGTACTCCATTTCACTGTTAAAAATAGAGTAAATTCAAGAAAGAGACGTTTAGATGCTGCTTCAAGTTTACTAAAATACTAACCAAGTTAATGTTTTGTGTCAGTTTTACTGTTTGACCAGTGAATGTCCATGACTAGTTGTTTGTGATTACTGAATAAGGATCTTCTAGAAATAAATGTGATTCCATTATTAATGCATACTATTATTTAGAATCAGAATGATTCGCTTGCAGAACTTTTAAAGACATTCATGTTTAGATGGATCTGCTAATGAATCAGTCAGACTGGTTTGTTCTTTTGAATGAATCAAATCAGTCATATCTATCCACTAAACTCTTTTAGAACTGAGCGTAACTAGAACAAGTTGACAATTGAATTTTTTAAAACTACTTTGGTGTGTTTTTGTGTTAACTTTTTATTCATTTTTAAACACGCATATGAACTTTGTTCAGCTTACATGTAACAGTAGCATGCATGCATGTTTATGCATAGTGTACAATACAAAAAACACTACACTTAACAAACTATATACTGTATATATATATATATATACTATATACTCCTGTGACTGTTCACTAACACCAGCTGTCTTGTTAAATAACGCTGTCAAGATCTCCGTGGCTCTCAGTTTTAAAGTGTTTCGTGCACTCATCTGTGACCTTTCTAGGTGTTCATTTACCATCTCGTCATAGTTGATCTGCAACCGTCACGTTTTTAATAGCCGTCTGCTGTTGGTTTTGATGCGTCTACTCGTAAACTTTGAGGAAGAGTTCCAGTAGCTCGGGTGTCTGGCTGTGTCAGGACACCAGCATCCCGCCGCTCTGCATGCGAAGAGATTTCTGTCTGTACGCTGTGTGAAGGCTGCATGTGTCCAGGCTATTATTGACCACGTGGATGGATGGATGAATAGGTGCATGAGAAAAGAGTGAGGTAAGCGCTTTATCAGGCCATTTTAGACCAGCTGTATGTCTGTAATTCTGTCCGACTCTCCGTCTGTCTTTCCAAAGTTTCTGTTGGCGGCTCAGTGAAGGGTCTCATGGTTGTATGTAAAGGACAGGCTCGATTTGGTAACACTTTAGACATCAGTTGACTATAAGTAACTTTGCAAGCACGTCAATTTAACCCTAACCCTAACCGTAACCTAACAGTCTGCTAATACTCTAATGAGAGTTAGTTGACATGTAGTTGCAAAGTTACTTATAGTTAACAGAATGTCTAAGTGTAACTCTGGATTCACATTAGGGGTGAACTGTATAAAAAAATAAATAGCCTAATGATATATATATATATATATATATATATATTTCTGTAAATTCAACCCTAAAATGTTTTCACTAACAAATAACTGTTAAATAATGCCTATTTTGGCATAACCCAGTGAATTAAATACTTTAGTAAATAAGGGATACTATATCTCATTTAATTATTATGCATTTTATTCTAAATATGATGGATGCAAACCATATGATTAAAATGATTAATGACATCAGTGCACAATCTACTATCATTGGCACACTTAAAAAAAAAAAAAATGAATATTGAGCTACGTTTTACAAGAAAATATATTTTCAGTTTTTCTAGGTAAAATTTTACTTTTAAATCAAAGTGTTACTTTCGGTTTCATTGTAATTATTTGTAAAATTGACCAGTAATTTCACAAATAATTAGTAAAAAAAAGTCGATTCTACACTAAAAAGTGTTTCTACACTATTTATTTATTGATTTTTGCAGTGTAATATTAAGTAAACTGCTATTTATAGTATTATTACACTATAAACATTTTTCAACACTGTAAATAAAGGAAAATTTATTGGAGTAAGTTTTATATGAAAATACTATTTCAGTCTTTCTGTTTATATACATATACTGTATATTATATATATATATATTATATGTAAAATTTCATGTTTAATTCATGCCGTTACTTGGCGTTTCTTTTAATTTTTGTGGAGTTTACTAGCAATTTTCTGAGTGAAAATGGTTTCTAAATTTTTTCAGTTTTGTAAAACTAAAAATGAAAAATTCAAACAAAGTCACATTTTAAGTATGATTAGATGATGTCAAAGACATTTGTAAAATATTAAATGCACAACAGTTGATTTCTGTCTATAATGTGTCGTATGGCAACTGTAAACAACCAGTCTATACTAAAAGTGGGCACAACGGGGTCAAGATTCAACACTTAATTGCTCCTGTTATACTCAACAAAGAAACAAAAGCATTTGCAGACCGGACTGTAGTTTTCTGCTTGATGTTGGATGTTTTAAATGTGTATATAACTTTTATGCATCTCATCCCAAGTAGTGGACTGAGCGCCTGTAATTCTGTCCCAGTTCCTCATATTGAAGGGTGTGTTCCTGAGGGACAGATTGTGTTCATAGCTCAACTCTTACTGCAGGACCCAGAAAAGTGTGGTGACATAAGCTCAGCGTGACAGATGGGTTGACAGGGTCTCTGCGGTCCATCACAACAGGCTTTTACCTGCCAGCTGACACAACCCAGAGACAACGACCGAACCGAGTTGAATAATGTCATAGTTAAGGGCTGTTGTATGATGTAATGCAAAACGTGGACTACCTAAAACCCCTCTTGTGTATTTTAACTGAACTGAACCAGTTTTCTGTTTAGAAAAGTTGGTTCTGGCGCTACAGCTGCTGCTGAAGGACTGTATTTAGTAACATGATTGAGAATGCTTAGAAAGGTTGGAATGCCCGACTGACTCAAACAAGCAAACATCATATCTGTGTTTGGAGACACTCACTCTCTCTCTCTGCTGGAGAGGAATATCATGCTAATGTCTTATTTTTAAGCCTGTTGTTTATTGTTCTTTGAGACTTTCCTCTTTGATCATGTCTCTAGCTGAATTTGAGTTTTTATTATGGAAAATTATTATAGTCCTTCGCAAACATAGACTACCATTCAAACATTTGGGGTTGGTAGGATTTTTTTTTTAAAGAAATTAATACTTTTATTCAGCAAGGATGTATTAAAGTGATCAAAAGTGACATTAAATACATTTATAATTTTACAAAAGATTTCCATTTCAAATTTTGTGCTTATTATTCATCAGATAATATTGAAAAAGAAATTGTGTCATGGTTTCCACAATTGTTTTTAACTTTGATAATAATAAGAAATGTTTCTTGAGCATCAAATCAGCATATGATTTCTGAAGGTCATGTGACACTGAAGACTGGAGTAATGATGCTGAAAATTCAGCTGTGCATCACAGGAATAAATTATATATTACAATAGAAAACAGCTATTTTAAACTGCAATAATATTTCTCAATATTGCTGTTTCTATTGTATTTTTGATCAAATAAATGCAGTTTTGGTGAGCATAAGAGACTTTCTAGAAAACTTTAAAATCTTACCGACCACAGATTTTTGAATGAGAGTGTATTTGTATTTTTTACTTTAAAGGGAAAGTTTTCTTTGTCTTTTGGAACAAGTTAGTTTGATGTAGTTGGTGTTGACATATTGCAACCCCTTCTATCTTATTGAACAGTAAAACAGACTTTTATATTATGATAGTCAGAGGGAGAGCAGCGAAACAAAACCTGACTAACTTTAAAATGAGTTTATTCTTTCCTTAAAGTAACTTCAGGAAAAGTGCAATAAAAAAAATTGTTTCTTCTTTTTGCATAGACGCATTGCTTGCAGATCTCGAGTCTTCCACCGCCCATATTTCCAAGTGCCCAGTGTTTCTACCCGAGGAGACGCCATATTCCTACCCCGGAGGACACCTTTTTCAGGATGACTCCCCTCCTCCGCCCCTGCCCCCTCCACCCTCAGCTGAGGCCCTGAACGGATCGCTGTCCCCGCAGCAGGACTCCCAACACTCGGCACAACAGGTTCAGCACAACCTATCTTAGGACTTTCCAAAATAACTAGTCACATATAATGTCCACATCACCTCCTTGTGTCTTGTTATTGCTAATGGGTACAAATATTTTATAACTACTGTTTGATAGTTCTGTACTTTATCTGGGATTCTCAAATGATTTTACTTGGTACTCAGATTTTATATTGAGCATTAAGTGGTGACCCAAACACAGTACCAGAACTGTTGTATTAAGTCAAGGTTTCCCAAATTTTTTTGTCAGCTGAGCCACTTTGACCTAAAATATTTACTTGAAGTTCCCCTGAGATTTTGATTTAATGTTTCAATAATTCAACACTTGTTCATGGTCCTCTGATTAAAGATGACTGATTTTCTAGATAATGGTCACTTGACATGCTGGTAAACAGCTGAAATATTGCATATTTTTTATTAAAGTTTTGTATGTAATTATTTGTACTTTTTAAATTTAATATAATGATTTACTTTTCATAAACTCACAAACCCAATAGAGTTCCCTAGAAACCCCAGTTTATGAAACCCTGTACTAAGTAAAGAAAAATTAAAAGAAAAAATAAATAAATAATAATAATTAAAAAATAAAAAGTGAAATTTATTAAAATTAGTAAAATTACTGAAATAAACTAGCAATATGAAGAATTAACATGAACCCCTTTTGGACTGTGGCATGCCAGTTGAGAATCAGTGATGTATTACATTTGCATAAAAATTATGCATTTTGGTTTTCTTGTGTTGAAATTCAGTCTCTGGGCTGTGCTCATAAAAGCACGTTGTCTCGGGACAGCAGTCCACCAGCCTCACATACGGAAGAAGACCACGTTTACAGGTGAGTTACAGTATCACGGATAAGAATTGACTGATAATATAAGACTGATAAACTAATACTGATACTGGCCAAGTAAAATAGGTATTAGATATTTGTCATTCTAAGATGTGAGCCACCATAATATCCCTTCCTTTGACCCATGACCTGCTATTATGAAAAATGAAACCTTAAATGGCACACTTCTATTGGTCCAGTTTTCCTAACAAGCAGAAGCATTCGGACTCATCAGCCGCAGCCATGACTTCTGCTCTGGGCAGCAACCTGTCTGAACTGGACCGCCTTCTTCTGGAACTCAACGCTGTACAGCAAAATGCCCCATCTTACTCCACCACAGGTAAACATGAAGACACACTTAAGGCATTCCAAAAAATGTGTTGTTATGCATGAATAGTTATACTGCTTTGATTATGGCTAGAGACATTAAAAAAACAAGTAATTGTACTTTGAAACTTCCTCTCTGTAGAAGATGCTGCACCTCCATTGCCGCCCTGCAGTGTTGCCCACTATATCCAGGAGAATGGAGCCCACCCAGGCATCACACTGACACCGGCAGCCCAGGACAAGCCTCAGAGGAATGGTACAAAGGGGACAGAAGATGGCCGTCCCACTGTAGAAAGTCTTCTGAATGAGTTGGAGAGCTCTGTGCCTTCCCCAACGTAAGACCAGTCTCAACTCTAGATGGAGAAACATGGATTTACATTGTGGGTTTTAATGGAATGATGTAATTTGCGTAAACAGGCCAAGCCCCTGTACTCTGACGAGTGAATTGACGGACACACAGGTGGACACAGCTTCCGAGCAGCAGGGCAGAATATCAGCCACCTCCGCTACACGAGAACTAGATGAGCTCATGGCCTGCCTGTCAGATTTTAAGGTGCAGAGCAATGTGAGTGTGTGTGCATGTGTGACATGGAATGGCTTTTGTTGGACAGAAGTAAGTGAGTTGTGTCTGGGAATGTGTGCTGAACTATGTTGTTTGGGTGACTTATTTTCAGGACTTACTACTTGGCAATCTGGACTGTGTTTCCCAAAAACGTCATAAGCAGATCGTTGAGACCATTGGTGCCAATGGTGTCTACAATCTTCTTGGGCTTACGGCGCTGTTGGGAAACACTACCCTGGCTGGTCTTCATCTGACCATCACAAACTTCACCATTTTATTTATTTACAAATCTGTTTCTGCTTGTCTATGTCTTTTAGCTTTAATTTCATCTCATTACTTCAACATTTTGTCCAGAATCTGTTTTGTTTTTTCCTCAGCTGTTCTGTACATCTCATTAAAGTTTTTTCTTAATTATTTCTCATTCTCTGCCTCCCTTAATCTGTAAATCTCTTCTGTTTCTCCTCTTTCCCTTGTCCCTCCTTTATGTCCTCCAGCCAAGTTCATTGGGTTCCCTGAACTCTGAGTTAATGTTTGAGCAAACTACTACAATTGCTGAAATCCACCCTCCCCCTACAACTGCCGTGTCCAAATCCCTGTCCCCTACCCTCTCAGCGGATCCAAGCCGATATTGCCCAGGTCTCTCCCCTTCTTTAAACTTTGAACTGCACATTGTGGAGGATTCTGGTGAACCGGGGGCTGCGCCTCTACCATCGAGTGTTGTCCCAAAGCCTTCCTCTCGACTGTCTCCACCTGTAGCATCCAGTCCTCATTTTTCTCCAGTACCTGACCTGGGCTTGGATTCTTCCATTGAGGTTTCTGCTTCCCTGCTCTCCTCCCAGGTGGAGTCTCTAGTGGTTCTGTCTCAGACTATAACCACGACTTCCACATCTGGAGGTGGGGACATTTGTAGTATCAGGGAGGGAAGTCCTTCTGCCAAATTGACAAGCACTGGGCTAAAGTCCTATTCGCCTATCATCAAGTCTCCTAGTCCAACAAGTGCCCCAGTGGTCAGCAGAACCAATGAAAGAGTTAGTCCCTTGTTGACACCAGCATCTATTGATCTGTATCTCTCCAGCTCTGAAGCAAAACCTATGAGTCCAGTGTCATCTCTTCCCAGATCTCCACTTCCTACAGTCTCTGAATCACCATCTCTGTCTCTTCCCAAAGCTGTTTCACCCCCTCTAATCCTATCCTCTTCCTCATCTCTAGTGGTTCCCAAGTCCCCAAGCCCAAAACCATCATCGGGACAGCCTGATTCAGCTGTTTCTCTCAAAACCCTTCCTCCCACTGGGCTTGAATCAGCAACCTATGAGCCATCTCTTGATGATGCCTTGGATAAACTTCTTGCCATGAGCTTCAGCAGGCCTGAGAACGAGGCTCCAATCATAGCATCAGCAGCATCACGGCTCGCTTTGGAAGTGCAACCAGAAGTTTACGAGGAGACAATAGTAGTAGGGGATCGCAGCAACATTTATCCAGACACTCACACAGAGAGTGAAATGGGGGATGGGCTCTTGGAGGATCAGTCGGACTGCAGGAGTGATCTTGACTGGGCTGACATGGAATTGAAGATGGTCTACGAAGGACCTGATGGCTCCTTGACCCCCATGACCGAGGCAAGCTGGATGGATGACTCCCTCACTCCGTCATCTTGCCCTGGAACCCCAGATGCCCAGATGGACCTTCCCATGCTCCATATGGCTGGCACGATGGACAGGATCTCAGCCTCTGGACATGTACGGATAGGACTGCGATGCTTGTTGATTGGAATGCGGTGAAATTTGTTTTGGAGTTATTTCAGACAAGTCTTGCAGTGGTTTGATTGCCAGCATCTAAATAAAGGGTGTCCAATCTTGCTCCTGAAAAGCCACCTTTATGCAGAGTTTAGCTCTATCCCTAATTAAACACACCTGAACTGTGCAGGAAAGTGGCTGTCCGGGAGCAGGACTGAACATGCCTGATGTAAATTAAACATGTTAGTCAGATGGATGAAAGTCATAATTGTTCCTTTACACCCTGAATTATTCTTCCTGTAATTGTTTAGTTTACACTCCATTTATGGTAACTTGTAATAGTAAGAACTTGTATGTTGCTGTGTCTGCGCTTGATAACCAGTGGTACCAATGGTACCTCTGTGCACTTGATAACCAACAGTAATTTGATAATCAGTGCTAACCACCACCATGTATGCAAACTCCCAACTATTTTATGCTAACTGATTTTGCACCTGGATTGCATCTGAATGCTTCCCTAGATCCCTGCTTGTCTTTATTGGTTTCTTTGGACAATAATCAACCATTCTTGAGGCATGTGGCATCTCAAGGAGTTTGTACTGCTGTCCCAGATCAAATCAGTTATTAGACGTACCAAGGAGATTCAAAACGTCCACCCCATGTACCGAGATGGCCTGATACGAAGGAAGATGGGCCCCCTGATTTTCCACAAGAGCAACTCCCAGGACCGGCTCATTGAGGAACTGCAAGGCAAGCTGGGAATTGCCCGTAAGGATCGCCCGAAAAAGCAGCAGCCAGACGATTGGCTCACAGAAGGTGTCATTGTCATGTCCAACCCCAAATGCTCACGAGAAGACCACAACAGGGAGGTGGATAAGGTAGACTGGAAGGATCTACGGATTCAGCAAATTCTGTTTCCATTAAATTCCTGAAATTCCCAGATCAAATCAGTTATTAGACGTACCAAGGAGATTCAAAACGTCCACCCCATGTACCGAGATGGCCTGATACGAAGGAAGATGGGCCCCCTGATTTTCCACAAGAGCAACTCCCAGGACCGGCTCATTGAGGAACTGCAAGGCAAGCTGGGAATTGCCCGTAAGGATCGCCCGAAAAAGCAGCAGCCAGACGATTGGCTCACAGAAGGTGTCATTGTCATGTCCAACCCCAAACGCTCACGAGAAGACCACAACAGGGAGGTGGATAAGGTAGACTGGAAGGATCTACGGATTCAGCAAATTCTGTTTCCATTCAATTCCTGAAATTCTTTTGCTTAATTGCATTGAAGTTTCTCTGTAATCACCTGCTTCTTTCTTCTTCATTCCTACTTTCCATCTTTTTCTCTCTCGTCTTCTGTCTTATCGGTGTCTTCCTCTAGATATCACAGCAGAATAAGCCCATTCAATATGTTTACTCAGTCGATGCAATCCATATTTATATGTGGCCAGATCTGTGTTCAGTGCGAACAAAGCCAGTGTTTATTATGGCAGCCTGTATGCATTAATTTAGTGTCACTTCCATTGTAAGTGATTACTGTTTTTCATTTAGATTTTTGAGACACAAGTGGAAATCGGTTCCTGTGGTAATTGACCGCTTGCTACAGATGATAAAAATGTTAATTTTTCTCACCTCACAGAAAGTGGTGACAGCGTTAGATAGAACGTGGCATCCTTTGAGAGGGAAGGACAGCCATACTGCGAGAGAGATTACCATCATTTATTCTCTCCGCGCTGCTACTACTGTAACGGACCCATACTGGATGTGAGAACAAACTATTTTTTAGTCTGAACAGCAGAATAAGCCCATTCAATATGTTTACTCAGTCGATGCAATCCATATTTATATGTGGCCAGATTTGTGTTCAGTGCGAACAAAGCCAGTGTTTATTATGGCAGCCTGTATGCATTAATTTAGTGTCACTTCCATTGTAAGTGATTACTGTTTTTCATTTAGATTTGAGACACAAGTGGAAATCAGTTCCTGTGGTAATTGACCGCTTGCTACAGATGATAAAAATTTTAATTTTTCTCACCTCACAGAAAGTGGTGACAGCGTTAGATAGAACGTGGCATCCCGAGCACTTTTTCTGTGCTCAGTGTGGGGCGTTCTTCGGTCCTGAAGGTGAGTAAATGCTTACAGAAGAGTCCGATCATTACAAGTACCCACAATTATTCATATTTTGCTCATTCACAAGTTTGTAATTTTATTTTTGAAAAGCCACCAATCAAATTTTTCTTTGTATTATTGCATACTTGTTGTAAATACATCTTTGTTCCATTATTTTTCAGGATTTCATGAGAAAGATGGAAAGGCGTACTGTCGTAAAGACTACTTCGATCTCTTTGCTCCTAAATGTGGAGGCTGTGCTCGTGCCATCCTGGAGAATTACATCTCTGCCCTGAGTGCCCTCTGGCATCCAGAGTGTTTTGTGTGCAGGGTTAGTATATGATAATGAAAGAATTTTCATTTTTTTAAGTGGTCTGTTGCTTTAGTTTTGAATATAGACTTGGTCAAAAGTTTGGAATAATTTAAATTTCTTTAACGTTTTTAAAAGTAGTCTCTTCTACTGCCTTCATTTGATTAAAAAATACAGTAAAAAACTGAAATAATGTGTGCTGCATATTAGATTGTGACACTGAAGACTGGAGTAATGATGCTGAAAATTCAGCTTTGATCACAGAAATAAATTACAGTGTATAATATACTACAATAGCAAAAACACGTATTTTAAATTGTAAAAATATTTCACAATATCACAGTTTTTTACTGTATTTTTAATCAAATAAATGCAGCCTGGGTGAGCCTAAGAGATTTCTTTCAAAAACTTTGAGTAGTTAAGAGTAGTCATGTGGTTTTGTTGTGTGCGTGTGTGTGTGTGTTTCAGGAGTGCTTCACACCCTTCGTCAACGGCAGTTTCTTCGAGCATGACGGTCAGCCGTACTGTGAGGTTCATTATCACTCCCGCCGCGGGTCGCTGTGTTCCGGCTGTCAGAAACCCATCACGGGCCGCTGCATCACAGCCATGGGCAAGAAGTTTCATCCTGAGCATTTTGTCTGTGCCTTCTGCCTCAAGCAGCTCAATAAGGGCACCTTCAAAGAGCAAAATGACAAGCCTTACTGCCAGGGCTGCTTCATCAAGCTCTTCAGCTAGAAAGATGTCTGACTGACTGAGTGTGTGAGTGTGTAAGTCTGCATGTTGTGTTGTTTGCCTGTTTTGTGTGTGCGTGTATTTGTTAATCCGGTTTATGTGTCTGACTCTCAACGTCCCCACATGACATTGCTGGTCAGGTTAAAACGATGGTGCCATGATATGTGCTCTCAAAAGCCAGGCTGTTTTTAGAGGGTATTAGAAGAAAGTTCAGCTGAGACTGTAGAGTTATTTTTAGAGAAAGTGTGTGAATGTTTTCTGCTCACTGGATGAGCTGGACAGAAACTGTTTGATGATGAGAACAGTTCAGGAGGGATGATGGGAAACGTGTGCAGCATGAACGTATGAGACACAATCAACAGAGGTAAATGAAAACAGCTAAATGAGTGACTGGAAGTCAAACGAATAACCAACTGGAGCCAATAATTACTGGTGATTCTCATGAACGAATCCAGGTCATATTTCAGTCTGAAACCAAGAGGAAAGATAAGAAATTATATTTTCCATTAAAAACATTTAAGCCATTTTAAGAATATATATATATATATATATATATATATATATACACAGTATATATATTGACTTAATATTTTTTTTTTTATTCTTTTTTGCATTGTGACATTATTTTCAGAAACAAACACATTTTCTACCTTATTTTTCATTATTGTTACAAATACAATCTCATTCTCATTACTGTAATATAATGAAAAAATATCCTGTCCAATAACAACATTTTTATAATAATAATAATAATTATTATTATTATTGTTGTATTTCTTTAAATTATTATTTTTTACTAATAATACTCAGAATGTTGTTGTTGTTGTTTTAAACTCAGTAAAACAAATAGTACTATAAAGTATAAATCCTTCATTGTTATTACTCCTAAAATAGGCGTCATTTTGTTTTACGCAAAATATAATTTATCGTTCGTTCTTTTTATTTAGGTGTGAAATATGGCCCGGATATGTTCTTGCTATGAAAACATCTAGTTGCTGCATTTGCATCATTTTAGCATTAAATGTCACCTCAAAGAATTGCTACTTTTAGTGCCTTGTTTTGTAACACAAATTTAACTGAATTTAAAAGACACAAAGTATACCAAACGTGTAGTTTTGCATACAAGATATAACATGACGTTTCTAATCTATGGTGAAGTTGTAATTGAGAGACTGTTCGGATTATTCCACATGAAGTCTGTGTAGTAACTTCTAATGATTAGTTTAATTATTACTGACATCTGGAACCCATAGATATGAATGTATCCTACTGTTAATGCTCACTTCTGCCGCCGTCTTGTGTGGAATTCGCGGGAGTTTATGCATCTCATCTCAAAGTATTATTTTATTAAAGGAATATATGGGATTAAATACAATTTAAGCCACAGAAAATAATTTCTACTTGTTCTTTAATTTCTTAAATCAAAGGTAAACATGTGTTTACAGTTTTCAAAGTATAACCATGACACTGGTTCCACTGTAAACATATATTTCCTTCATTTTTACACTGATAAATCTAAACTATATTATCTGGCGTCAATGGATCTTAGGTTTTTATTATTATTCTTTAACCCAGAATATTCCAGACTATTCCCCTGAAGGAACCAGTCACATATTTCATTTTGTGAAGATTTTTGTAATAAGAATGACTGACTATTTAGGTTTTATTCACAAAACAAAATTCACTACAAAACCACTAATGATTCTAATGACCCACTCGAAGGAATAGTTCACCCAAAAATTAATGTTTGCTGAAAATGTGCTCGCCCTTAGCCATTCAAGATGTGAATTAGTTTTTTCATCAGATTTGGAGAAATGGATGCTCTGCAGTGAATGGGTGCCGTCAGAATGAGAGTCCAAACAGCTGATAAAAACATCACACCACTCCATCAGTTAATGTCTTGTGAAGCCAAAAGCTGCGTGTTTGTAAGAAATTTAAACTTTTTTAAGTGCTCGATCTGTGCATATTTCTCTCCTAATTTAGACGAGATGACTTTTTCACTGATGGACGTTTTAGTATGAATTATAAACTCGTATTTTAGTCAAAAGCATTTGACGTTAACAACGTCTTGGTGGATTTGTTTCTTACAAACACGCAGCTTTTGGCTTCACAAGATATTAACTGATGGACTGGAGTGGTGTGGATTACTGTGATGTTTTTATCAGCTGTTTGGACTCTCATTCTGACGGCACCCATTCACTGCAGAGCATCCATTGCTGAGACACTGATGCAATGCTACACTTCTCCAAATCTGATGAAGAAACAAACTCATCCTAATCTTGGATGGCCTGAGGGCGAGCACTCTTTCAGCATATTTTCATTTTTGGGTGAACTGTTATTTTAACAGAAATCAAAGATGTGATATTGTATATTATCTAAATAGCTGTGACAATATTGTGCAATTCTCAACCCTTGAATTCAAGTGAGTATCTGATATTGTCTTGCTCACTCTCAGAGACAATTCTAGACAATATTGTAACTGCTGTATTATGATATTGTGATATTATACTATACTAATTATGTTCTCTCTTTTAGATTTTTGTTTCTGTTTTGCATGAAAGTCTTAAGTGTCTTTCAATCATTTTAAAAGGCGAGTTTTGAAAACTCGTGGTGTTATGAAGGGGGGAATCGATGAAGACTTTCTTATATTTTTAGAAACGTGTTGTCACTGGAAATAGAAGTGATTTTCAGATTAAGAATATTAAATTTATACAGTCCCTGGTGTCTGTTGGAACGGTGTGGCTTGTCAACAAAGATTGCAAATATGATTTGTTGGATTCATTGGACAAATATACCAGCAAGTGTTGATTATGTGAACGCTTTTATATGACCCGATGTGCCAGAGATCTGTACATGACATTCTGTCTCCTCAGAAAACGCTACTTTGAAAGTAGAAGATACTTGTTTTGATTTGATTCACTTTGAATATGCCTTCTTTGATAACTCATTTGTGATAATCTGTCGCCGTTTTGTTTTGCTCCTAATTGCTCTGTGCCAAAAAAAAGGTGCGGTGGAAATTGTTGGAACGGTGTGGCTTGTCAACAAAGATTGCAAATATGATTTGTTGGATTCATTGGACAAATATACCAGCAAGTGTTGATTATGTGAACGCTTTTATATGACCCGATGTGCCAGAGATCTGTACATGACATTCTGTCTCATCAGAAAACGCTACTTTGAAAGTAGAAGATACTTGTTTTGATTTGATTCACTTTGAATATGCCTTCTTTGATAACTCATTTGTGATAATCTGTCGCCGTTTTGTTTTGCTCCTAATTGCTATGTGCCAAAAAAAAGGTGCGGTGGAAATCTAGGGATCATATGATATCCTTATGTGTTTTAATCACACATTTACACTGGTCGAATGTTGTGCCTTTGTTTATTTTGAGATGTTCTATCTATTATAAATTGATCTGACGCTTTTCTATTTCTGTTCATAAATCATTCTTTGCAAATATGATCATTTACCCAATGTGAAAACGGCTATGCATATTTTTATTTTTCTCCTGTAACACCGTCACATTTTGTTCTGTGAGTATTGGTTACCGTTTCAATTCACGCAATTATATTCAAATAAATTTGGTGTTTTAATGCACTGAATATTTTTCCTCGAAGTTGTTTGTTATTATTTAAATAATGTTGAAACCTCAGCACATTTTGTCTTGACATTTGTACAAAAAAAAAACTTTTTTGGTCTTTTTGGCTGTATCTAATAAATAATCAATCACAATGTTGACAAAATCTGCTAAATATATGTTCTATTTCTTTGTAGTGGATTAGTTTGAATTTTCTAAAATGGGACTTGTGTCCCACATATTGTGTATAACTATAACTTTTATTTAGGGGCGGGCAACCTTATTTTTGTCTCACTCTGGATAGATCCCTAAAATTGACCTCTCTATTTAGCTTTAGCTTTTTCTTTATTATTATTATTTTATGTATTCATTTTCTTAGTTTCTTTTTTTTATTATATATATATATTTTTTACTTTGGGGATGTATTAAAAAAAATGTTATCTCTTTCATTTTGATTGGTAAAAAAAATATTTTTGTCTCACACAAATCGACAGCTCTATTTAGGCTTTTTTGTAGCTTTTTTTTCTTATTATTTTATTATTTATTATTACTATTATTGTGTTATTCATTTTCGTCTTATTTCCTTTTTATTATTATACATTTTTACTTTGGGGATGTATAAAATTCAAATTTGATTTAATGTTATCTCTTTAATTTTGATTGGTAAAAAACTTTATAAAAAGAATAGACGGCTTGAATAACATTTTTGATATTTTATTTACTAATAATTTGTTGGAAAGGAGAGAAAATGCTTATTTATCTACTTAAAAATTTTCAGGCCTAAAAATAAAAAAAATAAAAAATAAATAAAGTTTCAGGCCTGTTGAATATTAGAAGCGCACTCTGAAGACAAACTCAAGGCCGGGGAAGCACGTGGCTGAGCACGGTAATGACTCCGGAAGTGACGACTTATAACCTTTCCAGATCGAGGCCGGCAAGATGGCGGCGGACACGCAGGTTGGTGTGACTCGATCCGCTGCAGCGTGAACATTAAAACGCTAACTTTTCTTCTGTATCTCGCCGCTTTCTTATGAGTTTTCAAAGAAGATGATGCATGATCTGTGAGCGCGTGATGTTCAGAAACATTAGAAAACGCTGTGCGCGCATGAATGTGTATTAACAATGATAAACAACATTAATGATAGCACAGTTGCATAACACACACATTTATTAGGATTTAACCGTGATTGGAAAGAGAACGATACTGTTTTAAGCGTGTCACCCTCTTATTTGATCTCAAACACACCGTAGAAAGTGCCAGAAGTGCCATGTTAGTGGACATAGTATCCTAGTAAAACCATGTGTTTTTGTTGTTGTTGTTGTAAATATAGCAGTGTATTATCACTGTAATCTTCAAAATGCTGTGTAAATACCTGATCAAACAATCACCTGATGTACTTTGTGTAAGGAGGCACTTATGGAAATGTATCATGGTAATCTTAATTCATGCCTGAACTACTAATATAAAACCATAACCAGTGAATATCCGTCTGGCAGGTGACTAACACCATGTCAGCTCATGCTCTCTTATAGTAACAATAAATGGAGTGATTAATATTGTGGTGGGAGCACTGTTTACTGTGGTGGACTGTGATATGATATCCATCTTTTGGTTTAGCTGCATGTGTCTTAAGCAGCGTCTGATGGCTGTTATCTGTGTTTGCAGGGGCAGGTTTCAGACACACTGAAGAGATTCGCTGTGAAAGTCACGTCGTCCAGCGTTAAAGAGCGCAAAGAAGTTCTTCAAGAACTGAAGGACTGTGTGAGAGGAAAGGGTGAGCTTATCTGCCTGCTGTTGTATCCGACTAAAGGAATACTTTAACAAAAACACCGTTCAAGCATCAGTTGCTCACTACATTTCAAGTCGTTAGAAGTCCTGCTCTACTTTTTCAAAATGTTTTTGAAAGAGTCTCTTCTGCTCACCCAAGACAACATTTATTTGATCAAATATACAGTAAAAATGTGAAATATTATTGCAATTTTAAAATAGCTGTTTTCTATTTGAATATATGTTCAAATGTAATTTATTTCTGTTATGCAAAGCTGAATTTTCAGCATCAGAAATCATTCTGATATGCCGATTTGATGCTCAAAAACATTTATTATTGTATCAACAGTTGTGCTACTTTGTATATTGTGTAAAGCAGTGTTTCCCAACCTTTTTTTTTTAGTCGCGGCATCCTTTGGAAATTTTAAGAAACTTAAAATTTTGTCACAATATTTGAATTTCTAACTTCGATATGATAAAAGTATAGATATTCGGTACAACAGGGAAGAACTGCAGAATATAAATGCCATGCAGATATTTTAATATTATTAAAAAAATGTGTCCATCAGTGGTGGCAATCAGTAGGCTAATTTCTAATGAGACCAATTTATATGACAGATTTTAATGTAGGCTTTTATACATATAACATTATTTAATTACCATTATAACTAGCTATCTCACACATTTTTGCTCTTTCAGTGTTTTTTTAATTTTACAGTGGGGTAATTTTGGTGCAGTAGCACGAGATAGCTTGATTTCAAACTTTGAATTGAATAAAAAATGAGAAGTAAGCAGTCACTAATAAAATAAGAACAAATAAAGAAATGAATAATGATAGCACAAATAAAAAAATAACGACAGGCCTTCGAATTAAATAAATTGCTTTTTAGTTTTTCAGGTAGGTCTAACAGTACGGTTAAGATATTTAACTTTTTTTTTTTTTTTTTTTACCATTTATCCAAATAATGTTTAGTTCTAGAAAGCTATTATTATCAGAACACGTGAGCATAACATAGCGGTTAGCAGATCAATGAATGAGAGGGCAGCGTTACCAGAGTTGCCCATATACCACACCATGTTACACACAGTAGGGCAGGGGTGGCGAACGTCGGTCCTGGACAGCCGCAGCCCTGCAGAGTTTTGCTTCAACCCTAATCAAACACACCTGAACAAGCTAATCAAGGTCTGAAGGGTTACTAGGAAGCTACAGGCAGGTGAGTTTTAATTAGGGTTGGAGCTGAACTCTGCAGGGCTGCGGCTCTCCAGGACCGGAGTTCGCCACCACTGCAGTAGGGCTATTGCAGACAGAAACAATACTGTACTACATCGATGTTTCCTGTCGGCTCAATTTTTGAGTGGACTTTGCTGTTCTGATTCGCATGAATGGTGTACGAGTGGAGCTGAGCGGAGCGCACATGCATAGAGCGGGATAATATGCAGAGCGTCACACCGCGTGAAAGTGAATCCTGAGCGGTGAACTCATTTTTGGCAGCCGGAATTTCGGTGCATCTCTAATTATTGGCGACATCAGAAATGGATATTATATAATAGATGCTTTTTTGAACGTTTTAGCAATTTAAAAATATTAAAAAATGATTTTTTTACACTGCACCCCTGCTCTCGACAGACGGCACCCCGGTTGGGAAACACTGGTGTAAACTGTGATGCATTTTATTTTTGAGGGTCTTTGTTGAATAGAAAGTTTAAAAGAACAGCATTTATTTGAATAGAAATCTTTTGTATGTCTTCACTGTCACTTTTGATCAGTTTAATGCATCCTTACTGAATAGAAGTATTAATTTCTTTAAAAAAAAAAACTCTACTTTTGAGCAGTAGTGTCTGTTAACTCTGCATTCACACATGTGCATCTTCAGATATGGGTTTGGAATGATGTGACGGTGTGAATGACTTTGATTTGAATCCTCTAATTCTTTGTGGTTAAATTCTCTCCTCAGATCTTCCTGAGCCAGCCATTAAAGGACTGTGCAAGCTCTTCTATCTCACTCTGCACAGATACAGGTGAGTGCGAGTCGTTTCCTCTCCTCTGTCCATTAAAGCATGTTTTTATACTGAAGGTGGGCTTGATCTCTCTTCTCAGGGATGCTGCGTCTCGGCGAGCTTTGCTCTCGGTCATCGAGGTGCTCGTCCAATCGCAGCCTGATGCCATTGCGACCAACCTCCCTCCCGGTCTGCTGAGCTGTGGGGTGGTCAGCAGGGGCGTGATGCCCGGGTGAGTGACCGCCACATTTATACAAAATAACTAACGTGGAATGCCAGCAAATTAGGCAAAATTTTGCTGAATAAATCAAAAGTGGCACTGTACAGTGAATTAGATCACGATATGAAATAGAGTCTGAATATTAATCCGCCAAAGGACTGCTATTTAATATGAAGTCTGGGTATCTCTGTGTGATTGAGTGCCGCAGTTTCGTCTTCTACACATACTGAAGCGTCTGCCGTCTCACTATATGAGGACGTGAACACATGAAGTTCATCTCCAGAACTGCTCTGAGAGACACTTCACCAGCATTTCGCCGTTTCATTCGAGAAAAGCTAGTGTCATGTTATATACAAACAGATACTCAAAGTACTCCAAAAAACCTAGGGTAGTGGCAAATTTAAAAAATGTAAAATTGCAACTAATTAGTATTTGGTTTGAAAGTAATTAGTCTTTTAATATGTCATAAATTAATTTTTGTTGTAAATATGTCTGACAAGATTGTTACACTGAATGACATTTTAGTGGGTCTCGTCTGTAAATCAGGGAAAAATGTATGATATTTATTTTTTGCTCAGAAAAACAAAACTGCAATTAAATTAAACAGAAATGTTGTTATTTTTTTGGGGAAAACAACAATTTAAAGCAGTATTACACTTTTAAACCCTTTTTTGTCTTTGACCCACATATTAAAGTAATGATGTAAAAACTAATTTTTTTAAAGAATATAAAACTATTTTCTTCCATGTTTTACTTTTTAACAGTAAATCATAAATACAGAAAATTAAAACATAAAGCATAGCATTTGGGAAAAATGGATTTATAGGGCCCTAAAATGGTAGTTTTTGTGAAAAATTTTAATAAATTGTTGTAAACTTGTATATTTTTTATATTTCATGATTTCAATCATTTAGACATGATGTTTGACTACTACAAATTTATTTAAACTGAATCCAGAAAAATTCAAACGGAAAAAAATAAATTTTGGAGAAAATAAAACGGAAATTGTTTTTTTGTTAACCTTTTAATAAATTGTTTGTACATTGTATTAGTTTCACGATTTCAATAAATTCGACATATTTGATTACTAAATTTAATTTAACCATTAAAACGGAATCCAGAAATTTAAAACATAATTTGAATAAAATAAAATTGATTTCACAGAGAATCCAGAAAAATGAAAACCAAAAATAATAAATTTTGAAAAAAATAAAACAGAACTTGTTTTTTTTTTTTTGTTAAACTTTTAATAAATTGTTTGTACATTGTATTAGTTTCACGATTTCAATAAATTAGACATAATATTTGATTACTAAATTTAATTTAACCATTAAAACAGAATCTAGAAATTTAAAACATAAAAAACGGAATTTGAGAAAAAATAAAATGATTTCACAGAGCCGCAGTAATCTTATAGTTATTAGTGGTGCGACGATAAATCGATTCATGAATGGATTCTGAGCTTAGTTTTTAACAGCAGATGGCACTGTGTGCTTTACAAACAGCCGTACTCTGCTTGCTTCCAGTTCCTTACACACACACACACCACTTGAACCTAAAATAATCATTCATAAAGTTCAAAAAGGTTGAAGCGAATTACAAGACTGTTCACAGTGGGCTGTGTTTACATTAATCTTGCATCGTAAAAGCATAAAAGCCGAGGTGCAAGTACATTTAACCACGTACATTACTCAGCCGAATGCTCAAGCGCTCTTCTTGGTGAGCGTTTAAGTGTGCGGTTAAACACTAGCCTAGAGCGCCATCTGCTGTTAAAAACTAAGCTCAGAATCAATTCCAGAGAGAATCACGATGCATTCGGAAAATCGCAGAAATTATGTAGTGGTGCGACGATAAATCGATTCGTGAATGGATTCTGAGCTTAGTTTTTAACAGCAGATGGCACTGTGTGCTTTACAAACAGCCGTACTCTGCTTGCTTCCAGTTCCTTACACACACACACACCACTTGAACCTAAAATAATCATTCATAAAGTTCAAAAAGGTTGAAGCGAATTACAAGAGTGTTCACAGTGGGCTGTGTTTACATTAATCTTGCATCGTAAAAGCATAAAAGCCGAGGTGCAAGTACATTTAACCACGTACATTACTCAGCCGAACGCTCAAGCGCTCTTCTTGGTGAGCGTTTAAGTGTGCGGTTAAACACTAGCCTAGAGCGCCATCTGCTGTTAAAAACTAAGCTCAGAATCAATTCCAGAGAGAATCACGATGCATTCGGAAAATCGCAGAAATTATGTATCGTCGCACCCCTAATAGTTATCAGAAGCGAACAACCATGAGGTGCATTCAGATATAATGTCAAATGTCCACAGGAAGAGCACGGCTTCAGGAGCCTGCTGCGCCCTGCCCTGGACCTGCTTGATCGTTCAGACCGTCTTCCCCTCCGCAGACAGGAGAGAAGGTGCCAAATGGAAGAAACTGGTCAGTAGTATTTGCCATTCAGAGAGTTAATTTGCTATATTTATCATTCATAGTTTAGCGGGAGTTCCAAACCTGTATGGCTTACTTTTTATTGTTTTGATCTTTACATGTGGTCTGTCCAATCATATTCTCTCTTTGTGTCTCCTCCAATCAGGTTGAGGTTCAGAGTTTGCTGCTGGCGGAGGTGGTGGGCGGAGCCTCAGGGAACGCTCTCAAGTCAATCAGCAAATGCTTTAACAAGCTGTGGAAGGAGGTAAAGCTACAGGAATTCACTCTGACGTCTTGTGCACTACAGTAAAAAAGACTGAGGGGGCTAAGATTTGTAATGTTTTTGAGAGAGAGTCTCTTCTGCTCACCAATGCTGCATTGATTTGATCAAAAATACAGTAAAAACAGTAATATTATGACATTATTTCTATTTAAAATAACTGTTTTCTATTGAAGTCTATTGTAAAGTGTAATTTATTGAATTTTCAGCATCATTACTCCAGTCTTCAGTGTCACATGATCTTCAGAAATCATTCTAATATGCTGATTTGCTGCTCAAGAAACATCTCTGATTATTATCAATGTTGAAAACAGTTGCTTCATTTTTTAAATTTTATTATTTTAACCGTGATGCATTTGTTTTCAGGATTCTTTGATGAATAGAAAGTTCAAAAGAACTGCATTTATTTGAAATAGAAATCTTTAGTAACATTATACATGTCTTTAATGTCACTTTTGATTAGTTCAATGCATACTTACTGAATAAAAGTATTAATTTTTTTAAAGATCCTATTGACCCCAAACACTTTTTAAACCTAAATCTTTCTCTGTAAATGTAAAAGCTTGTGTCTAATCAATTGTTACTGTTGTTCAGATGAAGTATAACAATAGTCTTTCTGTGATCTGTTTAAAACATGCACCCTATAGATTTCAATTCATAAACGGTCTGTGTTTCTCCAGAACCCGGGCCTGGTGGATCAGTACATGAGCACTCTGCTGAGTTTGGATCAGAGCTGTGTGTCTGTGCCGCTGCTGGGCTTGTGTGTGGATTTCTGCACAGCGCACAAAGACATCGCTACTATCAACAAACACAAGGTGGAAAACTCAAGCCCTTGTCATTCCTGTGCTAAACCTGTCAAATGTGTCCACTGCGCTGCTGCTTCTGATTCAGTGTTATTTAAAGATTTTTTTATATTCCAGTTCTACTATTTGTATAAGTCACAGTATATAAGTCGCGTTTTTTTATCATCTGAAATGTGCTACGAATCTACGACTTATACTTAATGTAATATAATAAAAAATAATGTTTACATAATAAATAGTAGCTTAGCAATCAAATGTTAGGCTACATTGTGAATATGGAAACATTTGGATTTGTGCCGAGTGCGAGAGAGATGTGAGCCCAACGCCGTTTTGCTTTATAGGTCTATTTATAATGGGATAAATGTTGTTTAGAATGAATGCTTAGTGTTCATAATGTGTCTAAACATTTCATTTGCCGATATTTTAAATTATTATAGAATAACACGTGACTTGGACACCAATTCGACTTATTTTGTTTTTTTCCTCTCAATAATGCATTTTTTCCCAGATGTTGCTTATACTCAGGTGTGACTTATTTTTTTGTAAAATACGTTGATATTTTCGATTAGCTTTCATTTTTGTATTTTAATTTTAGTTTAATATTTATTAATTTTATGTGCTTTTGCCATTTTTATTAGGTTTTTTTTTATATATACTTCTGTTTAGCTTTAATTTATTTTTATTCCAGTTTTAGTCATTTTAGTACTTTAAACTTATTTATTTCAGTTAGGTGCCAAAGCAACATTTCTAATTAATTGAATTTAAGTTTTTGTTTTTCATCTCATTTATTTCTTTTTTATTTCAGCATTATTTAGTTGAAGGAAAACTATTTTTTATTAATTTACTATTAGTTAACGAGTATTCTTTAGTAGAGCCCGACCGATATATCGGTTTGCCGATATGAGCCTGTCGCCGATATATCGGTATCGGCGAATAGCCGATATGATTTTTTTTTTTACAGAACATATAACGCAGAAAAAATGCTTGAAATGGTGTAATTGCTTACTTTGTCCAGCAGAGCGTGCTCTATTGTTTGATACTGGCGACCTGGATGAAACGCTTTAAAGCTTAAGTCTATGGAAAAGCATTGAAACTTTGAACGGCCATATCTCCATAACGGCACGGCGAATACGCACCAAATTCAGGGGATCCCTTCAGCTCGATATATCAATATCGGCCTTTTTTTACTCCCTAATATCAGTGTCGACCCCAAAAACCCATATCGGTCAGGCTCTATTCTTTAGTTTTAACAGTAGCAACACTGTTGTGTTTCAGGCGGCTCTCTTGGACCTGTATGTGAAGACGGTTCTCATGAGTAAGACCAGACCGCATCAGCACATCCTGGTGAGAATCTGCGCTGTCTTGTTGTATAATAAATCTTTGCAGTGCTGAAATCAGAAAGCCTAAAGCTGGATGTGTGTTTTCAGGTTAAGAGCGGCTCGATGCTTCGCCACATGTCTCACACAGAGTTTAAAGAGCAGCTGCTGCCCACATTACAGAAAGCTCTGCTGCGCAGCCCGGAGAACTCCATGCCGAGTGAGTCACGCGCAAGCTAGCGCACACGTTGATTCACTGTGATACATATGTCAGGATGAATCATGATATCATCATCATTAGATTGCAATTGTTGTTGCTCCGAGCTAATTATTATGAAAGAATGTTGCTGTCAGTGTTATTTTAGTATAATTGAGATATTATTATAGCTTTATTAATATTTTGAGGTAGTTTTGACACATGCATTTCTGCTTAAAGGTGAAGACCCAACTCTATGTATGTTTTGTAAGACCCTCTCTTTCCATTAAACCTATTTTTTAACTGATCCACTTTTAATGCAAGTAGACAATGTATGTAGGAAGCTTAGTAAGATAGGAGTTTAGTAAGATAAGAAAGGTTTTAGAATTTTCATGTATATCTTGTAAACATGTTTTATCATATGTAAACATCTTGTATAATCCTAATATTTTTTTTCCCTCTTTGCTTGGGTTTTATTTTTTGTGTTTTTGCAACTCAGTTTTTGCCATAAAGATAGCCTCAGATGCTGACATTGCATTTAAATCTATACTACTACTTGAATTATTATTATTTTTATAGTTAATTTTAGTTAAACTTTTTTAAAAAATAGTTATCATTTAATACGTTTTTTTATTTGTCTATATAGTTTTTTTTATTTTCATTTTATTTATTTTTTACACTTTTTTTTGTCTATATATTTTGTCTATAAGTGTCTATATAGTTACATTTTTATTTATTTTAGTAATTTTAGTACATCAGGTTAAACTAAAGGAAAATGAGAAATGTTATTTATATATATATATATATATATATATATATATATATATATATATATATATATATATATATATATATATATTATTTCAGTTAATTTTTATTTTAAGTACTTTTGTTTCTAGAGCTGCTCAAATAAAATAATACAGATTCAATTGCAGGAATATTTACTTAATTTTTAATCTTATTCTCTACCAAGATTGAACAAGCTATTACTTATTACTGTATACACTGATCTGTAATCTCTCAACAATCCAGAATCCTGACAATATGATGTTTTAGTCATGTTTCCACCTCTGTTGTCGGTGTTTCCTCCAGCGATCTCCTGCATGCTGGCATCTCTCACTCTTGATCTGAGTCCGTACGCGCTGGACATCGGGAAGGGCATCTCCAGTGAGTGCTCGTCAGTATGATTGATGTTCGTCTGAGGTGTCGTGTGAAGGTTTGATGTGCTTTTTGTGTGTTTCAGGTCAGCTGAAGGCCAATAACCCAGAGCTCATGGAGCAGGCGGTGACGGCCCTCCAGAATCTGGCCCAGCAGTGCAGCGACCCCAGCGCCGTCCAGGACCTCGTCAAACACCTCTTCGGCATCCTCGGAGGTCAGTGGATGCTTTCATGGCTTCAGTAGTCATGGAATTTTTTAATTACTTGCAATAGCGTGCAGACTCAGTTGTGAATATAAAAATGTGACCCTGTCTGTGAAATCCATGCTAAAGTCACAAAATCTAATTATGAGATTATGTTTAAGTTTGATTTCAACCGTTAAATTCACTATGATTTCAATCTTTGACATGGCCTTACTCAGTCAATATTAAAGATATAAAGGTTATATTTTCACAGAATGTTCTACATCTTTATAAAGGATGATTTTATGTAGAAAACTGTAAATCACAAAAAAATTACTTTAGCTGGGTTTTCACATGCAGGGTCACAAATGTATAGCTTTATTGCTTTTATTGGCTAGTTATTGGTCTTTCAGATATTAGTGTGTGGAGTAAAACTTGTTTTAACCCTCACAACATATTCAGGTCCATTTAGACACGGAAAAATACATAAACATTTCTAAAAAAACAACATAGTGTGTAGTAAGGGAATTTTGCAAGTGCTTTAAGACCCTTAAAATACACCTTTAACTTCTTCTTTTTTTTTTTTTTTTTTTTTAAGAGCCATAACCGTTTTAAAAAATGATGCACGTTTCGTGTTCAGGTCATTTTGGAGACGGTTATGTGTGGCATACCAGTACGTGTCAAAAATAATTTTGTTAAATTATCTATGAAGTTATATTAGTGTCAAAAAAACTTTTGTAAAATATATTTAATCCTTTCCCCATATCTCACACATTTTTGGAACTGAATTTTGTTGATAAACATGAATATGTACACCTATCGACCAACCATTGCAGCATGTAAAATGTAATTTTTTCATCTTAAAGTGAAAGTTTATGCTAGTAAAATTAATTAATTTGGTTTGAAAATTTATCAGAGTAATATTTGATGTTTTGTTAGAAATATGTAGGTTTCATAAATTTGGAGCAATCATGAATGAATATATATATATATATATATATATATATTATATGTTTTCTGAAGATGAATGAAAAGAATATTGTGTTTGGAATGACATGAAGCTAAATAAATGATGATAAAATTACTAGCCCTGGCTTGAACTAGCCCATTAGTGAAAATAATATTGTGAGGCCAGCATCATTTTGATTGGAAAAAGGCATTCAAATTCAGATTCATTTGTGATTTGGAGATTTGTAGAAAAATTGAGAGAATATATATATATATATATATATATATATATATATATATATATATATATATATATATATATTTGTGTATAATTATTATTTTTTTAATTACTGAAAAGGGCTAATAACAGTAATAACATAGCAACATTCAAAACCTTGAATTTTTTCACATTCACTCATTAATGTTAGGATTGTAGGTAATCTAGTTAGTTGTTAATCAGATGCAATATGGTTTTAATTGTTAGATATTTTTCACTTTTTTTTTTTTTTCAAAATGTTATGACTGTTTTATAAAACAGCAATTCAGAATAGAGAAATCATATGCAGATTTTGAATGCATTATGAGGGTTAAACCAGCTTTGTCATTTTATATGTATAATGCATTAAGCAATACAGATTGTTTCAAAGCAGCTTAACATTAATAAACAGGTACATAACGGTGTACATGTAAAGTTAATCAGTTATGAAAAGAGGTCAAATCAGCTTTAAGCAATGCTACAGAAGGCAATAGTGTCGTAATTCAGCTCAATTGAGTTCACTGGCAGTGTCAGTCCAGAGTATTGTCTTTTACAGCCCAACCGAGCATGTCAAAAGAAATGTACAATAATAACCATTTGAATAAATTAATTATAAGGTTTGAAACCAGACATGCATGGAAAAACACACCAATAAAGCTCAGTCAAATTGTTCAATTTGTCATGGGAAAAGTCATGAAAAAAGTATTGGTTTAGGAATGCAAGGGATCTCGTACACGTAACCAGGACCGGCTCACTCTTTAAAGCAGGATTTAGCTCATTTTGGGTTCTGTTTTGCACAGGCTCAGAGGGGAAGCTCACTGTTGTGGCCCAGAAGATGAGCGTTCTGTCAGGTGAATATTTTGTCTATTTTTGACTGCTAATTTGCATAACGAAATATGTTTTTGCATTCGACTGCACTGCTTTTTAATTATTTTCCTATGTAAACTTGCACTACATCTTTCCATAAGATATGAACGCTGCATTTTTAGAAGTTAAAACATTCAACTTTTAAAAAACATGCTTCATGAAGACCCTACGTTTTTGTCCATTCCACTTTTTTTAAATGCAAAGACACACTTTGTTTAAAAATCATTCCCTTCAGCAAAGCTCCCAAACCTCATTCTCACTTCTGCATGAGTCTTTTGCGTTCATGTAACTGCCTGCTGTCATATTGAGCATGGTTTATGTGTGTTTTTCAAACAGGAATCGGAAGTTGCAGTCATCATGCCGTCTCTGGCTCTTCCTCTCAGTCTCTGAGCTCCAGCGTGGCTGTGATGTTCATTCCGTACCTGCAACAGGAAGGTGAGAAACGTACTGTTTTTTTTTTATATACATTAAAAAATAACTTTTTTAATATGCATTTTTCATGCCGGTTCATTCATGCTTGAGGTTGCTTTCATAAATTGGAATTTTGTGAAGGAATAGCAGGGGATTTGTTTATTGAAGAGCTAAAAATGAATTAAATCATAATTATGTAAAATTATCCGCATTAAAAAAAATAGTTTCTCTAGCTTGCTTCCCAATCTTTTGTTCCTCTTTTTTTTTTGTGCCATTTTTAGAAAAAAAGGTGCCTGCTGAATGTGTAAATGTAAATGTAAAATTAAAAAAAAATTAAATAAACAATCAAAATAAAACATTTACTAAAACAAAAATATATATTTTACCGCTTAGCGACATCAGAGAACTGTTTACATGCAAATTTGTTGTTTTGAAATGCTTGACTTAAATATTAATGTAATATTAAATAAGATTAATTTTAATAACTCACAATTTCGGCAGGACTTCAAGTAAATATTTAGGGTTATTGACAAATAAATCATAACTTTATTAAGATTTTATTTTTACCCAATTTTTTTATGTAATGACTTAATATAATTTTTTACTTGTTGCAAAATGTATTTTAAATTTGTAATTTGATTAGCATAAAACAGTCTTAAATGGTCTTACATTTCTGAAACGTGCATAAAAACCTAATATCTGCCGATTGTTTCTCTCTCTCCTCGTGTGTGTTTGTAGTCCATGAGGGGACGCTGGTGCATGCGGTGTGTGTTTTATCTCAGTGGACGAGCCGTTTGACGGTGAATGTGACCTCAGAGTTGAGAGAATGGTTTAAAAAAGCCTTCACCCTCAAGACCTCCACATCCCTTGTGCGTCACGCGTATCTCCAGGCCATGATCGGAGCTTTCAAAGGTCAGTCGGGCTGCTTGGACATTTCAACTTTATACTCCTGCTGCTGATGTTTTAGTCAGAATGAACAGTGTTTGTCTCTGTTCAGGCGATGCTCTCAATCAGGCGGTGGACTTCCTGCCTCTCCTCATCCAGACTGTGGAGAAAGCTGCTGCCCAGAATACCCAGCATGCTCTGCTGTCTGAAGGCGTGGCTGCCTCTGTGCTGCTCTGTCGGCTGTCAGTGCTGGACTCTGTGCCCGGTGAGTGTTCACACTGAGACTGAGAGCATCCTCCTGTGTCTCATGCTGGAGATGTTTATCTTCATGTTCCTCTGTGTCTTCAGAAGCGAAGCTGGCGTCCTTCTGGAACCTGATACTGGATGAAAAGAAACCTCTGTTCACTACCGAGAAGTTCCTCTCTCAGGCCAGCGAAGAAGGTCAGAAACTCTCCAGTTATCCAATAGATCCAGTAGGCCTATATGTTTTGCCATAAACGTTTGAGGGGAAAAAAGGGACAGTTCACCCCAAAATGAAATGTCTGTCATCATTTACTCACCCTCAAGTTATTCCAAGCCTGTATGAGTTTCTTTTTTCTGTTGAACACAAAAGAAGGACACGATTGTTGACGGTAGCCATTGACTTTAATAGGATGGAAACGATTCTATGGAAGTTACCGACATTCTTCAAAATATCGTCTTTTGTGTTCAAATGAAGAAAGAAACTCATGCGGGTTTGGAACAACATAAGGGTTAGTAAATTATGACAATTTTCATTTTTGGGTGAACTGTCCCTTTAACATAACAAACTTTAAAGTTTTTAACACGCTGATTTTTTGAGGAGACTGGGATGAAAGGGTCTAGTAACACCTATAAATACCAGCGTAATTCTAGTAATATTTATATATTATTAAATTATTAGCTTTTATTTTTATATTTTTAGTTATCATTTTAATTTGGCATTTTATTATGAGTCATTATTGTTTTTATATATATATATATATATATATATATATCTCTCTCAAGTTAAAATAAGTGTTGCACTGGCAACTAGCTGAAGTTTTTATTTTTTTTTTATATATATATATATTTTATTTCTGTTCATATTTTATTTCACTATTGGGTGTTGATTTATGTCTTTAGATATTTTCCTTTGTGGGTTTAAAAAAAAAAAAAAAAATTTAAATCTCTAGGAATTAAAAATCTG
>NW_015505642.1:708686-737301 GCF_001515645.1 Sinocyclocheilus grahami | reverse complement strand
TATATATATATATATATATATATATATATTTCTGTTTAGCTTTTTTATTATTCATATTTCAGTTTTAGTACTTGAAGTAATGTTAATCCTGTCCTGTACCCACAGCTCTGTGCACCGTCCTGCTGCTGTGTGAAAGACTGTTCCTGGATCAGCCACAAAGACTCAACAACAGCAAGTCTCAGTGAGTCGCTGCCATTTCCCCTGGAATGTTTTGCGTTGGATATAGTTTTTCATTAAATTTAGGAATTCATTATTTTTTCCTGTGTTCTAATTCACACACACTTTTATTTAATTATTTGTTTGTTTGTTAGTTTATTTCATCACTAGGATCACTAAAAGTTGACTATGATATGCAAACTAAAGCTTAATGGGATCTTTAAAAAAAAGAGTTTCATGAGTTTAAGAATTCACTGAAGCCACTTACTGTTTTGTTGTTTCTATTTTAAGATTTTCGTATAATATTTATATTTTATTTCAGTTTTATTTCTATTAATAAAACAATTTTTAATAGTTCATTTTAGTTAACAGTAGGGCTGCACGATATATCGAAAATAGCGAAATATCGCGAATGTAAATATTGCGATATGCATATCGCAACGGCGTGCGATATCTGAATCATTTTAATAATAGGCTACTTAAATCAAAACGTTGCAAAAGGTCAAAGTTTTAGTTCGACGCATATAGCAGAGAATAGCTTGATACAAAGAGTTAAGTGCAATAAGTTGCATAAAACAACTCTTTGGCGTCTCGTCTTGCTGTCTGACTCACACCTGAAGCCCGCGCACATTCAAACCGCATCTCACGCAGCGTCTCTTCAGTTCTGCCGCACACATGCAAAGCGCGCACGCACACACAGAGAGACGCGTTTCAGACCGAGTTGATTCATCTTTCGCATCTCCTCCTCCTCATGTTTGACAGACACATACACACAGAATTATGTCAATAGTACCCGTCTCGACGATCATTCTCGTAAATGCAGTCAGTTATGTTTTAAATGAATGTAAACCGCTGAGAAAGAAATCGGATGTGTATCATTATACTGGATCCGTGCAGTCGGATTTAAAGAGACAGCGGCCTATAAATACCTGCTGCTGCATATGTCACTAATGTTAATCAAACAACAAAACTGTGAACACTATGCAGTGTTATTTGACACTTAATTATTACATTTCTGTATCTGAATACTACTGTTTATTTTATCTATGCTTGTAAATTGTGTATTTGTTCTTTTCCCCCCCTTTTTCTTTCTTTTTTTTACTGACCGTTCACTTGCCTTTAATCATGTTTGAACTTTCTCAGACTATAGTTTTTGCTGTGGTATATGAAGAAGTACTTAAAGTGTGTGGAAAGCAAAGTCACAATGATATAAAATTAGTGTCATTCATTTTTTTTGTTTGGATGTTCACATTGATGTTAAAATGACTTTCTGATTTGTGACATTACTTTTTATGTACTGCTAAAACACTGCTGGTCACTTTCAGAAGTTGTAGTGATTCTTTCTTTTCCAAGAAAGAATATGAAACAAACTGGTTATATAATATTCATTTTTAAATATTTTAAAATATAATTTAAATAGATTTTTCACACTTTAAGCAATATCGTATCGCATTTTTAAACAAGATATCGCGTATCGCTTTTTTTTTTCAATATCGCACAGCCCTAATTAACAGTAACAATGCTGGCAATCACAATAAAACATTCCAGAGAGATGTATAATAATGTTATTAAAGCAACAAAAAAGTTCAGAAACAGAAAATTAGCATTTTAATGAAATATTTGAAACTTGACCCTCTAACACTAGCATTCGTTATGCTATTTCTATTCTATCTACTTTTTAATTTTATTACAACATACTTGTTCCTCTTAACACTAGCATTCTTTATTCTATTTCTATTATATCTACTTTTCTTTTTATTATAAAAAACTTGACCCTCTGACACTAGCACGCTCTATTCAATTTCTATTTTATCATCTTGCTTTTTTATTTATTATAAAACATTTGACCCCTTTAAAACTAGCACTCCATTCTATTTCTATTCTATACTTATTTTCTTTTATTTGTTATATATAAAAATCTTGACCCTCTAACACTTGCTCTCTCTATTCTATTTCTATTCTATCTACTTCCTTTTTTTATTTATTCTAAAACGCCTGACCCTCTAACACTAGCACTCTATTCAATTTCTATTCTATCTACTTTTCAAAAAAGAAAAAAAAGCTTGCTACATGTACTGCGTTAGACT
Source organism: Sinocyclocheilus grahami (assembly GCF_001515645.1). Taxonomy (NCBI): domain Eukaryota; kingdom Metazoa; phylum Chordata; class Actinopteri; order Cypriniformes; family Cyprinidae; genus Sinocyclocheilus; species Sinocyclocheilus grahami. Next base: position 735,058 of record NW_015505642.1, on the reverse strand, counting down.
CAAAATATATTGTTGCTCTTTTGTTTGGTTTGATTGCTTGTGTTGTCCTCATTTGTAAGTCACTTTGGATAAAAGCGTTTGCTAAATGACTAAATGTAAACATATATATTATGAAAGCATACGTTTATATACAATAATGTATAATCTTATGTTTTTCGCAAAAAGACCAATATTTATTAAGAAAGTAAATAGGGGGGTTAATTTTGATTTTCAACAATAGTGCAAAATCTTTACTTCATGTATGCAGAAGTGATCGTGTGACTCAAACGCTTGTCTGCTGTCCTCAGGATGTACCATCAGGCCACGGTGATGGTGCTGCTGTCCCGTCTGTGGCGTGTGCGTAAGCGTGCTCAGCAGGCCGTGAAGAAACTCCTGTCCTCGCTGGGCGGCTCCAGTCTGGCCCACGGCCTTCTGGGAGAACTGCGTGTCGTCATCAACAAACACAAGGTGAGGGACTGACGAGGAATTGGCCGCTTACTTCACACTGATGTGTTCAGAATTTGCTCATTTTTCTGTCTCTTGAATCAGATTCTGCCGTCAGATGTCGTTTATATGGAGACGGGCGAGCTTACAGAGATCGGCCGCTCTTATGTCGCCCCGCGGATCCTGCTGGACGCTCTGAGCGTGATCTGCTCTGTGGCGGCCCAGTGGAACGACCCGGCAGAGACTGAGAAACTGGCCCTGGATATTCTCATCGTTATCCATCATCCGTCCATCGGTCCGTCTCTCTGATGGCGTCCTTGCAGGAGTACTCCAGTAGCTGTTGTTGAATCCTGTGTTAATCGGGCTCTTTCTCTTTCAGTGGCCGTCAGGTCTGAGATGTGGCCTTCTCTGCTCTCCACGATGAAGCTGGACGCCGCTGAATTCATCGACAAACACCTGGAGATGATTCTGCCTCGCCTGCTAGAAGCCAACACAGACAATCAGGTCTGACTGACTGCGTTTAATAATCCAGCTCTGTTTTTTTAGCTCTGTAAATATATATCGTTATAAAAAAAATGCAACAATATGTGCAATGGACAGTTCACCCAAAAATTTAGTTTAGTTAGTTAAATTTTTTCATGCACTTTCATAGAGCGCATCAAATATGGTAAAACCCGGAAGCTCATACTTTTGAGCTTTCATGTTTAATTAAATATTAGATTGATTTAATAGTAATTATATTGATTAACTAAAATACATTATTTAATAAAATGCAATACTGTAAATATTTTAAATGCACAGTATATCTGTATTTTTAGCTAAGCAGAATCATGAATTTTTCTATTCTGGTTAATGATCAGTACTTTTTGTTAACCGTTTATGATATGTCTATGGAAGCTTGTTTCCACCATGGGGTTCAAAATAAAAAAGGTAATTGTGACTTTTTATCTCACGATTCAGACTTGTTTTTCCTCACAATGGGGAGTTATTACTCAAAATTATGACTAAAGTCTGAATTGTGAGATATAAAGCCAGAATCTCAAGATATAAACAAAAATTCTTGAGAAAAAAAGTCAGAAATGTGAAATATAAATGCAGAATTGCAAAATGAAAATTCAGAATTGCAAGATATTAATATAGATTTGGGTGATATAAACACGAAATAGCAAGTTTACATCTCGTAATTCATACTTTTTTTCTTCTCTGAATTCAGGTTTATATCCCACAATTCTGAGTTTATATCTGCAATTCTGAGTTTTTTTCTCAAACCTCAAGTTGATATCCTGTAATTCTGAATTTACATCTCACAATTCTGTTTCTTTTTTTCTCGGAGAAAAAGTCTGATTTGTGAGAAAGTCACAGTTTCCTATTTTATCTTTTATTGCATGCTGGGAACAAAAAAAAACTGAATTGTTAGTGATGTAAACTGATCATTCTGAGAAAAACTTAGAATTGTGAGAGCATCAGTCAGATTCTGTTTATACCTAACAATTACGACTTTTTTTCTCAGGATTTTTTCTCAAATGCAGAATTGCAAAATGAAAATTCAGAATTGCAAGATATTAATATAGATTTGGGTGATATAAACACGAAATAGCAAGTTTACATCTCGTAATTCATACTTTTTTTCTTCTCTGAATTCAGGTTTATATCCCACAATTCTGAGTTTATATCTGCAATTCTGAGTTTTTTTCTCAAACCTCAAGTTGATATCCTGTAATTCTGAATTTACATCTCACAATTCTGTTTCTTTTTTTCTCGGAGAAAAAGTCTGATTTGTGAGAAAGTCACAGTTTCCTATTTTATCTTTTATTGCATGCTGGGAACAAAAAAAAAACAGAATTGTTAGTGATGTAAACTGATCATTCTGAGAAAAACTTAGAATTGTGAGAGCATCAGTCAGATTCTGTTTATACCTAACAATTACGACTTTTTTTCTCAGGATTGTGAGGGAAAAATCAGAATTTTGTGATTTAAAAAGTTGCAATTACCTTTTTTAGGGATGCACCAGAATGAAAATTCTGGGCCGAAACCGAAAATTCTGGATGCATTTGGCTGAAAACCGAAAATGCTTTTTAATAATGATTTATTATTTTATAAAAAAAATAATTTTGTAAGACTTTTTAATTGAACTCAATAATTTTAAAGATACTGAATTCAGAAAAATGCAAGTCAATAAAATAACCACACTTTTATTGAAAGTAAAACGATAAAATTAGACCGGAAATATATTCATATTAAATATCAATATATTATTTTAATTCAGTTCTATGCAACAGAATCAGATTGAACAGATAGTCCTACAAAGCTATTATTATCAGAGCATGTGAGCAGAGCAGAGCGTCACTTTACGCCATACTACACCAATGTTACAGCACAGTAGCGCTACTGCAAACAGGAACACGTTTACTACATAGGAAAAAAACAAAAATTTTGGGATTTATGTTGGGTTTCTGGTTGACATTGTGTCTCTCTCTCTCTCTCGCCGTAGGCCGTTCAGAATGCTGTCGGTTCTCTGTCGCTTCTGTCTCCCACCAGACTGCTGCCGTGTGTCATGGATCACGTGACCCAGCGCTTGTCCAATCCGGCGCTGAGGCAGGTGACGCGTCAGGAGTATGCCATCATGCAAACGCCGGAGGGAGAACTTTACGACAAGAGCATCATTATGAGGTAAAGTCAACTGGACAAGATCGAGATGAATGAATGAGAATCACATGGATCAGGTAGTTTGTCGTAAACGTTGTTGTCTTGTTTTTGGCAGCGCTCAGCAGGAGAGCACAAAGAAAGGCAACATGAAAAGAGAGAATAAGGCGTATTCCTTCAAAGAGCAGATCATTGAACTGGAGCTTCAAGAGGTGAGAGAGAAATACAACAAATGATCCGCTCAAATAGAAAAGGAGGCGAGTCGTTTACTACTGGGTCATTCTGTGTCAAATCAACCAAATTTCAGAAACTTCCCCGTCTCAAATTTGAGATTTTGCTAATATTTTTTTCTGAAAAAAGATGAACATGTATAGTGATGAAAGCCAAAATATGAAATCCCATGGATGAATATTTATTGAGTATTCCACTATTTTGTAGAGAGGGGTCAAAATGGCAATTTTCACCTGAGATTCAGAGCCAAATTACATGGGGGTAAAAATGACTTCAGAAAGATGGCAGCAGCATCATGTTATTTTAACACAGAGATTGGTCTGTTAGTAAATTCTGTTGACTTTAGCTATCTTTGTTGCATTATGTGCCAATGGTGACCATTCAAAAATTGATTTTTTTCTGAAAAAAGATGAACATGTATAGTGATGAAAGCCAAAATATGAAATCCCATGGATGAATATTTATTGAGTATTCCACTATTTTGTAGAGAGGGGTCAAAATGGCAATTTTCACCTGAGATTCAGAGCCAAATTACATGGGGGGTAAAAATGACTTCAGAAAGATGGCAGCAGCATCATGTTATTTTTACACAGAGATTGGTCTGTTAGTAAATTCTGTTGACTTTAGCTATCTTTGTTGCATTATGTGCCAATGGTGACCATTCAAAAATTGGGACGTTTTGCATGCCTGTAACTCAGGAAGTATTAAAGATATCTTAATGCCCTTTTAGATATTGGGTCTTAACAAACATTACTAGTCATAGTCATAGTAAAAAATAGTAATGAATGAGTATAAATATTTCAGCAATTTTTGTGCATCTTGCAATTCTGTATCATTTCTACATATAAAAAAGTATCCTAATAATAATTTAGTGTGTTTATCATGATGACAAAATAAAATGTTAAATTATAAATATATTAAAGATATTTAATAACTGAGATAAGAAGGAGATGATGCAGAACCAGCTGGAGAAAGAGTCTGGCATCCGTGAGCGTTTGCAGGAGGTGAGAGGTCATACGGTACCGAAGGTCACCTGAGACACAGCCGTTAGCGTAAACAAACCACTGAGCCGCGGCTCTGTCTCTCTTGAAATAGTAATGAATGAGTATAAATATTTCAGCAATTTTTGTGCATCTTGCAATTCTGTATCATTTCTACATATAAAAAAGTATCCTAATAATAATTTAGTGTGTTTATCATGATGACAAAATAAAATGTTAAATTATAAATATATTAAAGATATTTAATAACTGAGATATATTCCCCCAGTTTCACAGACAAGGCTTAAGCCTAGTCCCAGACTAAAATGTAAGTCTGAGCTGTTTCAACTGAAAGAAACTTGCACTGATTGTTCTTCAAATATATCAATGCCTTTGTTTAGTCTCAAGAGGGACACCAGTAATGTTTTTTTGTAAGGCACATTTATAAAAATTACTTAAATGTCCTAACTGAACTGTGGCCTAATCCTGGCTTAGTCTAAGCCCTGTCTGTGAAACCAGGCCATTAAAATATTTAATAAACATTTTATGTAATTCTAACATGTATGTTTTTTATATATAAAATATACAGTGATAATTTAATGTACATCTTATCTGTTTGATTTATTGTATATTATAATTAAGCATATATATTTATGTGTATGTATATAATTATATATTTATTAATATATAATTAATAATATACAATAAATAGAATAAAAATTATATTGGTATATTTTATAATTATAATAATTATAAATTGATCAAATTAAATGTGGTAGAATTAAAGATTTTAAATTAAAATATAAGAAATTAAAAGCCTGTAATTTAAATGTCAAAACTTTTGGCAGTCAGATCAAAATACATAAAAATTCTGGGCTGATATTTCATCTAGTTAATCAGTCACACTGGATCTGAATCAAGTGCTTTGCATTGTGGGATACAGTATCAGGTGCAGTGCGTTCAGTTTAATACTGCACATCTGATTGAGCTCCCCCTTGTGTTTGTCTTGTAGGAGATCAAGAAGAAGAAAGGCATCAAAGAGGAGATCCAGCTGACCAGCAAGCAGAAGGAGATGATGCAGAACCAGCTGGAGAAAGAGTCTGGCATCCGCGAGCGTTTGCAGGAGGTGAGAGGTCATACGGTACCGAAGGTCACCTGAGACACAGCCGTTAGCGTAAACAAACCACTGAGCCGCGGCTCTGTCTCTCTTGTTCTCTCTCAGCTGGACGTGGAGCTGCAGTGTGCGGTCAGTCTGCTGGAGGCGGCTCTGGCCCGTCGTCCTCCTCTGATCTGGATGCATCTGCCTGGAGTCCTGCAGGCTGTTCTGCCCCTCCTTCAGTCTCCTCTGGCTGCTCCCCGCGTCAAACAGGTCTTCCTGCACATTGGCATCACTCTCATGCCTAAAGAACTGCACTACCTGGGTATGCTTTCCTTTTCTTGTTTGTTTATAACTTTGTTTACTCTTATTAAATGTCTTCATTTGTTTTTAGAGTTTTTTCCCCCCATATAAATTAAGCTTTTTTTAATCAGTCACACTGGATCTGAATTAAGTGCTTTGCATTGTGGGATACAGTATCAGGTGCAGTGCGTTCAGTTTAATACTGCACATCTGATTGAGCTCCCCCTTGTGTTTGTCTTGTAGGAGATCAAGAAGAAGAAAGGCATCAAAGAGGAGATCCAGCTGACCAGCAAGCAGAAGGAGATGATGCAGAACCAGCTGGAGAAAGAGTCTGGCAACTGATTGTTCTTCAAATATATCAATGCCTTTGTTTAGTCTCAAGAGGGACACCAGTAATGTTTTTTTGTAAGGCACATTTATAAAAATTACTTAAATGTCCTAACTGAACTGTGGCCTAATCCTGGCTTAGTCTAAGCCCTGTCTGTGAAACCAGGCCATTAAAATATTTAATAAACATTTTATGTAATTCTAACATGTATGTTTTTTATATATAAAATATACAGTGATAATTTAATGTACATCTTATCTGTTTGATTTATTGTATATTATAATTAAGCATATATATTTATGTGTATGTATATAATTATATATTTATTAATATATAATTAATAATATACAATAAATAGAATAAAAAACAGGTCTTCCTGCACATTGGCATCACTCTCATGCCTAAAGAACTGCACTACCTGGGTATACTTTCCTTTTCTTGTTTGTTTATAACTTTGTTTACTCTTATTAAATGTCTTCATTTGTTTTTAGAGTTTTTTCCCCCCATATAAATTAAGCTTTTTTTTTTAATGCAAGTGCATGTTTAATGCTGCCCAGACAGATATTGTATATTTGGTTTAGTGTGTTATTGTGGCTCAAGTGAATATGCATTTGTGTAAATTAAATTAGATGTAAAAAAATATATATATTTCAACCGCCAAAATAATTGACATTTCTAAAGAAAAAAAAATCAATTTGTCTAAAAAAAAAAAAGTAATGTTAAAACACAATTTACATTTATAAATGAATATTAGTTTGTTTAAATAAAGTATTATTTTAACAGATAAAATAATTTACATTTCTAAAAGAAATATCCATTTGTTTGTCGAAATGAAGTAATCAAAACATTATTTCATCAGTAAAGGTAATTTACATTTCAAAAATGAATATTCATTTGTGTAAATAAAACAAAATAAAATAAAAAATATAATATTTCAGCAGCTAAAATATTTGGCTTTTTTTAAAAGATATGCATTTGTGTAAAAAGAAAAAACTAAAATGTACTTTTATAAAGTGAATATGCATTTGTGTAAATCAAATAAAATTAAATAATACAATTTTAAAAGTCATATAATCAGCTAGAAATCTCAAAATTTCTATACAATGATTTTTATGTGCCTTATAACAGCAGTAATGAGCTCCTGGAAAAATCATCAAAGTGTTTCATTAAATGTCTTCACTTTACTGTTTTAACTTTATTTAGTTCCTTTGTTTTATATATTAATGATTCATGTAAGTTAGTTTTAATGCAAATGCATGTTTAAAGCTGCCTGAGATAATTTTTGCATGCGTGAATAACCATTGTCATACCTTTGGTTTCATGTGCTTCAAATAGGTGTTTTTCTCTGTTTATTTAGCAGTTCTCGTGGGTCATGTGACCTTGCGTCAGCTGAAGCCAGAGTGTGATTTGGATCCTGCCTGGGCTCAAGAAGATCTGAACACAGCGACACAACGAACCATCTCACTGCTGCACACAAACACGGCACCTCAGAGAGACGGCAAGACCGGTGAATAACGCACACCCACATGTGGGACAGTCATCAAAGCTAAATTACGACTATGGCAAGCCATGTTAACATTAAATCTATAAATCATCCCAGTATCTGTTTTCATGCTACTAGTACTTCCATTAGGTACTAGTACTTTTTCATTAGCTACTAGTAAAGTGTTAAAATATACTAGTACTTATCTATTAGACACTAATTATTATTTATCAATATTACTCATTCATTAGATATTAGTACTTATTCATTACCTGTTATATAGATACCACTACTTATTATTAGATAATAGTACTTATTCAATAGATACTAGTACCTATCAAGTAGATAATAGTACTTATTCATTACCTGTGATATATTATTAGATACTAATGAAGTCGTGGCCTAATGGTTAGAGAGTCGGTCTCGTGACGTGCAGGATCAGGTGCATTTGTCCTGTCAGCGCCGGCGTTCTCCTTCTGTTTCCCGCTGCTGCAGGCGGTGTTGAGTCAGAGCAGCGGATCCTCAGAGGAGAGCGAGCTCATGATGACCCGCGCGCTACAGGTCATCAACACACACGCGCAGCTGCGGGCCAAATCCAACGACACGCTTGCAGACAAGGTACACTTGGGTTTTCAGCTAGTTGTTTTGTAATTGATGCATGTTTTTGATTTATTGATCTGTCAACTATGCAGTAATTGAAGTCTGTCTGGAAATTTTGACATGTGGATTTGAATTTGATTAGTTATTGATGATGAGGAATAAATTGAGGTTTATAAAGGCATGTAAATGTTCTTATATATATATAATTAAATATCATGCAAATAAATGCCATAGTTAAGCCAGTGCATGTGACTTGATTTCCTCTTATGACTTGAACTGAATGAAGGTATTATTAAATAACTGACCACAATTAGGTGCTGCAGGGATATTATGATATTAATCTGATTTTAGTTGGTTTGTGTTATGTCATGTCAGTTCAGGTATATAAAATAAATAAATAATATTCAGTTATAACTTATATAATAGTTTTATAGTATATAATATAAAAAAGTTCAAATAAAAAAATGAAATTATTAAAATTGTTCAGGTATAAAAAATAAATGACAATTTCAGTGATACAAATATACAGTTTTATCTTTATCTAAAAATATAAGATTATTGAAATTAAAGTTATATTCAGGTTTAAAATAATATAAATAATTTGTATTTAATACTTCACAAATTTTGTAAAAATATTCAGTTATACCTTTACAAGCAAATAAATTAAAAACTGAAGTTATTATTTTGAAATTATTAAAATTATATTCAGATATGAAAATGTAACAAATTAAATAAAATCCAATAATAAACTTTTCAGTTATGTCTTTATCAAGTCAAGTTGCCTTTATTTATATAGTGCTTTTAACAATACAGATTGTCAAAGCAACTTTACAGCATTAATTAGGAAAATATTGTGTCAATAATGCAAAATGACAATAGTAAACACTCATTTTTCAGTTCTAGACAGTTCATTGAATTCAGTGATCATCCATCTCAGTTCAGTTTAAATAGTATCTGTGTGATCAAGTGCAAATCTTATATCTTATATTAAATATGCAATTTAAGTAATAAATGAAAGTATTAAAATTATTCAAGTCTGAAAATGAAAATGTAATATATATTACAAATTCAATAATAAAAATATCTATAGAACATTTTAAATTATTAAAATGTAAGTTTTTTTCCTGTCTAAAAATTCAAATTAAATTAGAATATATATTAAAAAATCACTAATTAAAATGTAGCTTTATCTGTGCATGTTATTAAAGTAAAATCTCATAAAAATGTCATAAATGCACATTTATTATGATTCTATCCAAGTCTGTAGAACTGAAACCCTAACAGTTTATAATTGTCTTGTTCTGTTTGTCCAGAACGGCCCAGAGCTGCTGCCCAGAGTCAGTATGCTGCAGCTCTTGACCAAAGTGATCGGCACGTCCACCCCTCGTCTTCAGGTAGAGACTCACATCCAGATGAGTGCTCAGACGCACACTGTTTGAGGAGATGTAGTGATGGAGTGTGTGTGTGTTGTAGGTGCTGGCATCAGGCTGTCTGACGGCACTGTGTGCCAGCGCTGGAGGGCAGGAGGGATGTGCGCTCGCCGAACAGCCTGAGATTGACGCTCTGCTGGAGGCTTTACTGTCCTCGTGCTTCTCTGTCAGAGACGCTGCGCTCAGGGTCAGTGCCTTTCTCTCTCTTACACTCATGACATTATATTATGAAATCCTTTTAATGAAAGCCTGTCGACTCGCTCTTGTAGGGTCTGCTGGAGATGGAGTTGGCGTTACCCACTGATGGTGCTGATGCCAACGGTCTGAAGATGCTGAGGAGACTGTGGGTGGCCAAATTTGATGTGGAGGAGGAGGGCAGAGCTCTGGCAGAGAAGTGAGTCATGCTACATTTTCACACAAACTACAGCTTCTGGTGCAGGTCCTAATGGGAGTTTGTTTGGTGCTAAAGCTGCTTTCCAAACTCAGTAAATTTCATGGCATCAACACATCTCAAAAAAGTTGGGACAAGGCCATGTTTACCACTGTGTGGCATCCCCTCTTCTTTTTATAACAGTCTGCAAACGTCTGGGGACTGAGGAGACAAGTTGCTCAAGTTTAGGAATAGGAATGTTGTCCCATTCTTGTCTAATACAGGCTTCTAGTTGCTCAACTGTCTTAGGTCTTCTTTGTCGCATCTTCCTCTTTATGATGCGCCAAATGTTTTCTATGGGTGAAAGATCTGGACTGCAGGCTGGCCATTTCAGTACCCGGATCCTTCTTCTACGCAGCCATGATGTTGTAATTGATGCAGTATGTGGTCTGGCATTGTCATGTTGGAAAATGCAAGGTCTTCCCTGAAAGAGACGACGTCTGGATGGGAGCATATGTTGTTCTAGAACTTGGATATACCTTTCAGCATTGATGGTGCCTTTCCAGATGTGTAAGCTGCCCATGCCACACGCACTCATGCAACCCCATACCATCAGAGATGCAGGCTTCTGAACTGAGCGCTGATAACAACTTGGGTTGTCCTTGTCCTCTTTAGTCCGGATGACATGGCGTCCTAGTTTTCCAAAAAGAACTTCACATTTTGATTCGTCTGACCACAGAACAGTTTTCCATTTTAAATGAGCCTTGGCCCAGAGAAAATGCCTGCGCTTCTGGATCATGTTTAGATGTGGCTTCTTTTTTGACCTATAGAGTTTTAGCCGGCAACGGCGAATGGCACGGTGGATTGTGTTCACCGACAATGTTTTCTGGGAGTATTCCTGAGCCCATGTTGTGATTTCCATTACAGTAGCGTTCCTGTATGTGATGCAGTGCCGTCTAAGGTCCCGAAGATCACGGGCATCCAGTATGGTTTTCCGGCCTTGACCCTTATGCACAGAGATTGTTCCAGATTCTCTGAATCTTTGGATGATATTATGCACTGTAGATGATGATAACTTCAAACTCTTTGCAATTTTTCTCTGAGAATCTCCTTTCTGATATTGCTCCACTATTTTTCGTTTTCCACTATTAATTGGCCCTCCAGCTGTTCCTTATATGTACATTTAACTTTTTCGGCCTCTTATTGCTACCTGTCCCAACTTTTTTGGAATGTGTAGCTCTCATGAAATCCAAAATGAGCCAATATTTGGCATGACATTTCAAAATGTCTCACTTTCAACATTTGATATGTTATCTATATTCTATTGTGAATAAAATATAAGTTTATGAGATTTGTAAATTATTCCATTCCTTTTTTACTCACAATTTGTACAGTGTCCCAACTTTTTTGGAATTGGGTTTGTATTTAATAATTAATTTTTGATGTCTTTGGACAGCATCTGTGGAAATGTCAGAGTTATAAAATAATGTTTGTTTAGAAAATTTGTTTCTTGTTTTATTTGTTCTTTTTGTGGTTTCAATTTAATTCAGTTTAATCAGGCAATATCAGAGTTATTACAGAAATGATAGTTAATTATTTTATTTTTTATTTTAGTTAAATTTTTAGTTTTTATTTATGATTATTATCTTTTGTCAGAAAGATTAAATGTCAGAATTATTAAAAAGTTATTATAAAAATATTTTTATTTTTTATTATTATTAATTTATTTATGAAACAACTACTTTTTAGTTTTTATTATGTTTCAGCTGGCTGTTTTATTTTTATCCTTAAAACATTTAACTATTATAAGAAAAAGTTTACTTGTTTAGCTGATCGTGGCATGAGCTGAACAATATCAGTTTCCTCTTCATGGATAGAGCTTGAGAGTGATGTGATTCCTGTGTGCAGGTGTGGCATCGCTCTAGCACTCAACAAACTGGCTGAGTTCCTGGATGAGAGTCAGGTGACGCCCCTCTTCCTGTTCTTTGTGCCGGATGCTCTGAACGACAGACACACAGAGGTGCGGCGCTGCATGCTGGACGCAGCGCTGTCTGCACTCAACACGCACGGCAAGGTACTCCACCCAGCCCAAATTATTAAAAACATTTCCAACCCTCTACATTGCGAGTAAATCACTCACATATGCGACTAAATCTTACTCTGGGTGACTAAATAATGTCTAACATTAGCCATTGGCTAATAAATTCTTAGATTTTACACACCAGTATGTGTGTGAGAGGCATTCAACACAGATTTTCACTTGATAAACACGCTGACTGAGCGCTTGAGAGTTTTGCTCTCTGTCAAGCGATCTGTATTATTTGATGCGCTCAATGGATCATGTCATGTACTCAATGGATGCGCAGCAACCCTCTACATTGCGAGTAAATCACTCACATATGCGACTAAATCTTACTCTGGGTGACTAAATAATGTCTAACATTAGCCATTGGCTAATAAATTCTTAGATTTTACACACCAGTATTTGTGTGAGAGGCAGACAAGCAGACTGTTTTTCACACATGCAAAGAGAGAGAGCGAGAGTCTTGCATACCACGCTGAATCGACGCGCTACATGTAATCCATATTCTTTGTTGTATTTTCCTGTCAAAAAATAACAGTTCATTTAGAATTATTCAGCTTTTAAGAACAAGCAGACGATATGCCGGTTTCTCTGCAGTGGGCGGAGCTAATGCTAACAGCTCTCGTTGGTTGGCGCTCATCTATTACCGTCCCCGTTTTGATTTCAGCAAATCGGTTCGAGTGAACGCTGACAACGTGATTAATATTCATGAACCCAGCAGATAATAGTAGTAGTAGTAGTATCTTTTAATAATAATTAATATTACCTATGACCAACAATATCTTAAACACCACCACCAGTCCTAAGTTCAGTTAAAATGACAAATATGCATTCATTCATGGTTACCAAGTTTTAGTTCTAATCACTAGTTCTATCATTAAATAGTGCTTAATTATCATAATATCATAATATAATGCTTGATTGGCTGAAGTTAAGAGTGCACAGTCAGTTATTTAAGAAGCTGCTCCATGATAGCGAAGTAAACGTGTGTGTGTGTGTGTGTGTGTGTGTGTGTGTGTGTGTGTGTGTAAAATAGTATATCAGTCAGGCGAGTAAACAAAAAAAAATGTACTAGCCAATGGCGATTATATTGCCAAGGTGTGCGTAGAGGGTTGATTTCTGTCATTTGAAATCAAGCTGGAGCAAAACAAATAAATAAAAATAAATATTAGGTGGAAAACTTAAAAGGAAAATTAGAAACTGAAATTTGAAAGTTTAAGTTGAAGCATTAAAATTACTAACTGAAAAACAAAAACTTAACAAAAACAGAAATAAGAAGAATTTAAACCTAAATAGTAATATTTAAAGAAAAAAAATGCACATAACTGAATAGGGCTGCACAATTAATCGAAATTAAATCGCAAAGACGATAAATCACGATTAGGCAGAAGCGCGATTGTCATGAAGCACGGTTCTGTGATCAGCAGTAAATCTCCATCTGAAGACCAGAGGGCGCTCTCGCGCTGAAGCTCCAAATACGCCTCGCAGAAGAAACCCAGGAAATCCATATAGCGGTTGCTGAATAAACAGAAGATTCAACTGCTTTCATTAATTCAACGTGACTAATAAACACACGACTATGACAATATATGGTTTATCTGAGTTCGTCTTATTATCATTTTTATTATAATAAAGTATATAATAATGCAATGCTAATCGACATAACCTTTATCACTGCTAAGAATACTATGAAATATGTTGCGTGCCTTATTCTGTGTAAGAAGTAGGCTTGCCGCGATAGATGGTGCTGACGGTGATACCGTTGTTAAGCCGCAACACCGGTTACCTCACTTGCCCACCACGGCACCGACCCCCACCATCGTTTTGATTGTTTTATAGTAATAAAAATTATTTAGTTCAGTAAAAGAACAACAGACACTACAATTAAAAACTGAATGCGGCTGCTCAATGCAGCATCCCAGATCAGATTTAATTTCTCCAGTGAGGAGAGAGAGTCGAGCTGACTGACAAGAAGAGTGAGGTGAGGTGAGTCAGACAAGACGATGGCGGATGATTTAGTTTCGAAACGAAGTGCAAAAGCGCCTGTTTGGCAGTATTGTGGATTTTGAAAAGCCTGTTGACTTTTGCCGTTTGTCTAAGGTGATTTTGGATGTTTAAAAAAAAAATGTGTGTGTTATTTAATTGGTTCCACAGTGTTTGCTGATTTTTACTTTATTTAATTAGATTTAATTAATCTATTTAATTAGATTTGTGTAATTTATTTATGTTATTTGACATCAAGGTGTATGCCGTGCCTCCAAGCTTTCTTATTCGGTTTGCTAATATACGTTCTAATTTTCTTATTTATTTGGTTATATATTATACGTTTACTTATTTCCAGTTTTGTATACCTATTTAAACTTTATGCAAGTTATTTGTTATTTTATATTAAGCATAGCTTGCCCTATTGCATGGTGTATTTTTATTCGTTTTGTTAATAAAAGTTCTGTGTTTTATATATAGGCTAAAGTGAGTTTGACGTTGTATTTTGTTGTTGCATTCAAGCAAATGACGCTGAATTGCTGCTAATTCAAAAGTTTATTGAAAGTAAAATGCGCACGGCGCTTTTAAGCTATTTAAAAGCGAGGAAAAGAGGGAAAATTCAAACGAACTAAAAACGAACAATTGCTTTACGCTGAATTGCCGCTATTTGAAAGTGAAAGTAAAATGAGCACGCCGCTTTTACAAGCTATTTAAAAGCGAAGGAAAGCGAGGAAAAGAGGGAACATCGTCTCACAGAAGGATTTATTTCAAACACTCGACTAGCGTTATGAAGTGAGTTTGGACTAAACATGCTATTAAATGTGGTATTTTCACGTGCTTCACGCAAACCGCTTTCATAATCGCAGAACGTTTTCTTCGATTTCATTATCGCACGATTATATCGTCTGCTGTTTTGCGTAGCTTGTCGGTGAACTACAGCTCTGTGTAGTAAATGCCGCTCCATCTGAAAGCATGTGTTGGAGATTTACTACTAATCACAGAACCGGCTTTACTGACAAGATACGCATGACAGTCACATTCGATTAATCATGCAGCCCTATAACAGAATTACTAAAAATAAAACCAGCTAATATAATTGACATTTCTAAAGGGAATATGCATTGTGGCAAAATAGCAAATTAAAATATATTATTTTGCCTCTTAAAATAATGTATGTTTCTAAAGTGAATATGCATTTTTGTAAATGATATAAAATATAATATTTCACCAGGTAAAGTAGTGCACATTTTTTCAAAATAATGCACAAGTGAATATGCATTTACATAAAGTGAAATGAATTATAAAATAAGTAATAAACTTGAACTAAATGGAAATTAAAAACTAAAATTTGAAAGTTTAAACTGAAGCACTAAAATTACTAACTGAAAAACAAAAACTGACCTAAAGCTAAAAGTGAAAAAAAAAAAGAAACCTAAATAGTAATATTAAAATGAATAATTAAAGCAAAAGCATGCTTTATTAAAAATTTTACTAAAATTAAAAACTGAAAACAATAAAAGCTAATTAATAGTCTTAACTGACTATGTTTTTGTCTGTCAGGATAACGTGAACTCGCTGCTGCCCGTGTTTGAGGAGTTTCTGAAGAATGCGCCACAGGACGCCAGCTATGACTCGGTGCGGCAGAGCGTGGTCATCCTCATGGGCTCGCTGGCCAAACATCTGGACAAGAGCGACCCTAAAGTCAAACCCATCGTGGCCAAGCTGATCACGGCCCTCTCCACTCCCTCACAGCAGGTCAGCTCCTTCTGTGTTTGCCTGATAGTAACATCCATCCAGTATGAATTTTTCCCTGTTTTTGTTTGTTTGTTGTTTTCAACTGAATTTCAATTTTAGTTTTAGTATCTTAATTTCTTTTTTTTTGTCATTTTACTTTAATGATTAACTTTCAGCTGACTAACTGACAATTGAGTAAAGATTTGATTAGTTCTGGTGGTACTTATGAACTGGGTAATAAGTTATTAACCGAGATTTAATCGTTTTTAAATGAATTTAAATTACATGATTTTAATTATTAATAAAACAAATATACAGATATAACTGATATATTATTTATCATTTACATAATGCGACATGTTCACATCAGTCCTGAGATGTATTTCTGATCACAGCCAGCTAGGAACAAACATTTCATAGGCCCCCAATATTGTAAAACAAAATAATAAATGTGACCCTGGAGCACAAAAGCAGTAAGTCAAGTCGCTGGGGTATATTTGTAGCAATAGCCAACAATACATTGTATGGGTCAAAATTATTGATTTTTCTTTTATGCCAAAAATCATTAGGATATTAAGTAACGATCATGTTCCAGACATGATTATACACATTTAATTTAACCATTAAAACAAAATAAAATTGATTTCATAGGGCCCTTAGTCTTCTTTAAAAAATTATACCATTGCATCCGTCTCTGTGCGATCACAGATGGTCCGTTTACACCTGGTATTAATGTGCTTGTCTCTGGTCGTCCTCAGGTCCAGGAGTCGGTGGCCAGCTGTCTTTCTCCTCTGGTTCCTGCTATAAAGGAGGACGCCGGTGGGATGGTGCGGAAGCTCCTGCAGCTCCTGCTGGAGAGCGACAAATACGCCGAGCGGAAGGGAGCTGCGTACGGACTGGCCGGGCTGGTCAAAGGCCTGGGAATCCTGTCTCTCAAACAGCAGGAGATCATGACCACTCTGACAGACGCCATCCAGGACAAGAAGAACTCCAGACGCAGAGAGGGTGAGCAGAGCTGAAAACTGATAATCAACTAATGAATTCTGTTTCAGTGGGCTTTATTGGCATGGCAAATAATATATTTAAAACAATAAATGTGACCCTGGAGCACAAAAGCAGTGTTAAGTCGCTGGGGGATATTTGTAGCAATAGCCGAAAATATATTGTATGGGTCAAAATTATAGATTTTTCTTTTATGCCAAAAATCATTAGGATATTAAGTAAAGATCATGTTCCATAAAGATATTTTGTAAATTTCCTACCGTAAATAAATAAAAACGTATTTTTTGATTAGTAATATGCATTGCTAAGAACTTAATTTGAACAACTTTAAAGATGATTTTCTCAATATTTAGATTTTTTTTGTACCCTCAGATTCCAGATTTTCAAATAGTTGTATCTCGGCCAAATATTGTCCTCCTATCCTAACAAACCATACATCAATAGAAAACTTATTTATTCAACTTTGAAATTGTCAAAGTTGGACATGGTCCCTTGTGACTGGTTTTGTGGTCCAGGGTCACAAATAATATTTTTATATATATATTTATGTAATTTGTCTAATTATCTAATAATATATATATATATATAAAAAAAAGTTCCTTCTCAGACATGACCAGCTAGATAAGTAAATTCAGTTTTTAAAAATAGTTTAGTTTATTAATAATTATTAAATAAGTTAATAATAATAAATAAATAATAATAAAAATGTATAAATTAAAACAAAACAAAGACACTAGACTAAAACTATACTCGAATCAAAAACAACAATGCAAATGAAGTAAGCAAGTGATGATAAATTAAATCATGATGTATGATAAATAATGCTAAATAAATTCAACCTATCATGAGTTGTGCTGCTCATATGAGTGAAGCGGGTTCGAGTCTCGCTTGTGTGCCGCTCCTGTTCCCTACTTTTTTCCCAATAGTTCTGTCTTTTATCTTGGGTATTTGTCTATTAAATAAAGAATAAATAAAACATGCAGAGTGAAGAAAGAAAAATTCAAATTTAAGAAAAAAACCATGCAAGGAAGTTAAGTAATTAAGAGTTGAAGGTAGAAATAAGCCTGTCCTTGTCTCTGTCACAGGTGCTCTGTTTGCGTTTGAGATGCTGTGCAACATGCTGGGGAAGTTGTTTGAGCCGTACGTGGTTCACGTCCTTCCTCACCTGCTGCTCTGTTTTGGTGATGGGAACCAGTATGTCAGAGAGGTACAAACACTTTTTGTTTTCTACTTTATACTTTTTTACTCGCATCATAACTCGCATCGGTCATTTTCTAGAACCCTAACCAGCCACTGTATTTAAATTCATCGTTTTGCACAGGGTGGCCCCGCCCACAGTGAAATCTCATTGGTCCAAAATCCTGCATTACATACATTAGATACTTTAAGCATCAGACATGTTTTGATTGGCTGTGATTGTCACTTGACTGTTTTTTTGTTTTTTGCTGCTTTCAGTAAGTCCTAGTGCAAACTGCTTGACTCTCAAACTATGTGGTGCCTCGTCGAGTTGAAATGAGGTTGAAAATGAATGCATCTGTGTTTTGAAATGTTGCATGATGGTTTGCTGTGTGTCAGGCAGCGGATGACTGCGCTAAGGCTGTGATGAGGAATCTGAGCGCTCACGGCGTGAAGCTGGTGCTGCCGTCTCTGCTGATGGCTCTGGAGGAGGAGTCCTGGAGAACCAAAGCAGGTCTGCTTTGGGATGCAAAATGTTTTTTTGGGAGTATAGTGTTCAGGCCTTTGTCTACTGAAGAGATATGATTACTGTTTTATGTTTTATAGTTTTTTTTATTATAGTATATTTATTTAAATTATTATAATTGTTTTTTGTACTTATTTATTTTACATATTATTTTTTATTTATTTATTATCACGGTCTTATCAGATCATTGTTCAATTATTTATTTTTTATTATATTATATATTTATTTAAATTATTATTGTTTTTATTATAGTATATTTTATTTTAATTATTATATTTATATTTTTTTGTAATTATTATTTAATATAATTATATGTATTATTATTATTGTTTATTCATTATCACTGTCTCACATGAAAATGCATAGCATTGTTTATTTTTTTATAGTATTTTTGTTTTTATTTTTTACATATATTGCATTATTATTTTTCATTATGATATTTTTGTTTTAATTATTGTAAGTATAGTTTTTATTTTTTGTGATTACTTTTTTTTTATTAATCATGATCATTGGTTTCACATGGTAATGCAGATCGTTATTATTTAGTATTTTTATTAAATCATTTTTATAATTATTGTTTGTATTGTTTTATTTTTATTATAGTATTTTTAATTATAATGTTTATTTTTTTATTGAACATTATTGCTGTCTTACAAGGAAGTGCAGGGCATTTTAATGATAGTTTTTTAATTTGATTTATTATAATAATGTTTTTGTTATAAGAATTATTTATTTTGTATTATTAATGATTATCAGTCATTTCTAATACTCTCGGCGCTGTGTCTGCAGGGTCGGTAGAGTTGTTGGGTGCGATGGCGTACTGTGCTCCTAAGCAGCTGTCCTCGTGTCTGCCGAACATCGTTCCCAAACTGACGGAGGTTTTGACCGACTCTCATGTGAAGGTGCAGAAAGCCGGTCAGCAAGCGCTCAGACAGATCGGCTCTGTCATCCGCAACCCTGAGATCCTGGGTATGAAATATTAATGCTTAAATTGAGTGGGAGGTGCAGCACAAGCACAGTGGGGCTTTAATGCAAACGTAAAGGTTTGAACCATACATACTCAGTCACTGAACTGACATTGTGAATTGCGCAGCGATCACCCCCATCCTGCTGGACGCTTTGACCGACCCGTCTCATAAGACGCAGCACTGCCTGCAAACGCTGCTGGACACAAAGTTTGTACACTTCATCGACGCTCCGTCTCTGGCTCTGATCATGCCCATCGTCCAGAGAGCATTTCAGGACCGTTCCACCGACACACGCAAGATGGCCGCGCAGATCATCGGAAACATGTACTCACTCACTGATCAGAAGGTAGGAAGCGATACTGACCTGATTACAGCCGTGCTGTTTTATATCCTAAATACTGTGTGTGCTATAACAGGTTGATAACTTCTGGTTCCTTTGCTGGTGTTATGGAGTTCAAATTAACTTTTTGTAAACAAATGATTCAGGTTTTTTGGATTGGATGAAAAAGGTTTCTTTTTTTCTAAGAAATGAATACTTTCATTCAGCAAGGATGCATTAATTTGATCAAAAGTGACAGTAAAGACATTTATACTGTCTTTAAAATGAACCTTCTATTTTAAAAATATGAAGCAGCACGATTGTTTTTAATCTTGAAAATCAGAAATGTTTCTTGAGCAGCAAATCAGCATATTAGAATGATTTCTGAAGATCATGTGACACTGAAGACTGGAGTAATGATGCTGAAAATACAGCTGCGCATCACAGAAGTACATTACAGTTTAAAATATATTACAATAGAAAATAGTTATTTTAAATCATAATAATACTTCACTATTTCACTTTTTGTTTAAAAAAAATGCAGCCTTGGTGAGTATTAGCTTCTTTCTAAAACATAAATAAACAGTAGTTTAAAAGAAATACTAATATTGAACCAAATAAAAAAATTCCAAAAAATATGTATATATTTTTGTCATTATTTATTCAGCGATTCGTTCAGTTGTTTGTATTAAATCATATATAATAATATTTCACAGTATTACTGATTTTAATGTATTGTTTACCAAATAATGTGACTTAAGCATCCATATACAGCCTGCAGTTGGATTAATTATCTTGGAAGAATTGTTAATTTTGATTATCACAATGTGAAATATTATTAGAATCAATATGCTATAAGAAATTCTTGCGCTTCAAATAAGTAAAATCTTTTTGCTTCAGGTGCGTAGAGCCAAAAAAGTCAATGCAAACAAGCAGAAAAATATTACTAAAAATGTTTTTATAAAAGCTACAAGCCACTTTAGGCCTTATTGACACTGTAATTTTAGATGAGATCACCTCTGTGGTAAATCACTGTAGCTCACGGCCTTGAGTGGCTCCTCGCTTTAATATTGTTTTATGTGTTGTATTTGTTTGCAGGATCTGTCTCCGTATCTGCCCAGCGTGGTTCCAGGACTCAAAGCGTCTCTGTTGGACCCTGTGCCCGAGGTAATATCATCCGCACTGATCCGTGGGAACTCTTAAAGCCGGCTGGCATTAACTGTGTTATATGTGAATGTGTCTGTCGATCAGGTGCGGACCGTGTCGGCTAAGGCTCTGGGTGCTATGGTGAAGGGAATGGGCGAGTCCTGCTTCGACGATCTGCTGCCGTGGCTCATGGAGACGCTGGCATCGGAGCAGAGCTCTGTGGACCGATCCGGCGCCGCTCAAGGTGAGAGAACCATCACTGCACCATTAGAGGGCAGCAGAGAGCTGCAGCACACTCATATTACACCTCCATACTACTTTACTCTATTAATGTTGTTCTTCATTCCTCTATCTTCGTCTCTCAGGTCTGGCTGAGGTGATGGCAGCGTTAGGTGTGGAGAAGCTGGATAAACTGATGCCAGACGTGGTTCAGACGGCCAGTAAGGTGGACATTGCCTCTCACGTCAGAGACGGATACATCATGATGTTCATCTACCTCCCTCTGACCTTTGGAGAAAAATTCACCCCGTATGTGGGTCCCATCCTTCCCTGCATCCTCAAGGTGAGACGGCATGATTGAATGCATTTTAATCATTTCACATTGATTATCTCCTGCATTTTCAAATTCAAGAATATGAGCTCGAGAAGTTTAATGTAAACGGTTGAATTGTGAAAAATATATTTATTATTAAATATTTATTTTAATATTAAGAAGCGGTTTACTTAACATTCTAGAAAATAAATATTGAGATTTATTTTCTTATTAATAAATTATTATTAAACAATTAATATTTGTTTTCTTTGAGTAATGTTAAGAAATGTATTTCTTAATAATAAATTATTATTATTATTATTATTATTATTATAAATTACTCATAAGAATATGAGCTCAAAGTTTAACAAACTATTGAATAGTTAAAAATAGATTTATGAAAATGTTAATTTTAGTAAGAAAATGTTTACTTTCTAAACATTTAAGAAAAGAAATGTTGAGATTTATTTTCTTAATAATAAATTATTATTAAACAATTAATATTTATACGGTTTTCTTTGAGTAATGTTAAGAAATTAATTTAAATTATTATTAAAGTAATTAATAAATTAACATTAATTATGATAAATATATATATATTTAAAAAATTGTTTATTTGCACAATCTTTATTTGAGAGAAGGAATATTATAAAATATATAAATATATAAAATATTTATATTCTTATTAAATGTTGCTGGTTATTTCCTCTAAAGGAAAACTTTAAAATTGAGTAACTATATATATATATATATATATATATATGAGAACTACTTATTGGAGAATTATTGGTTAATATTACTAAGAAAAATATTATTAACCAGTAATATCCTAGTCTAATATCCCACTCTTCACAATTTAGTTGAAGGGATAGTTCACCCAAAGTTTCACGTTTCTTCTGTTCAACAACTTGTTGTTGATCTGTTTCTGTCTTTTATTGGTTGTTTATACAGGAATGTTACTGCCATCTAGTTGTTTTAGTCTCCTAAATCTAGATAAAACGGTCTGTTTGATTGAGTAAGATAGATGGTTGTGTGTGTGTTCAGGCTCTGGCCGATGAGAACGAGTACGTGCGAGACACGGCCCTGCGCGCCGGCCAGCGCATCATTAGCATGTACGCCGAGACGGCCATCGCTCTACTGCTGCCAGAGCTGGAGCAGGGCCTGTTTGACAACCTCTGGAGGATCAGGTACTGCACATCGGGCCCTCCATCACTTCAGAGACGGTTGTCATAGTGATGGATGCTGATGCTGAGTGTTTGTGTTCTCTTAGATTCAGCTCGGTGCAGTTGCTAGGCGACCTGCTGTTCCATATCTCCGGGGTAACGGGAAAGATGACAACAGAGACGGCATCAGAGGATGACAATTTTGGCACGGCCCAGTCGAATAAGGTAACCGTAATGAGCCCCTGGAATGGACCACATGGGCCCGTACATTCAGGAAGAGCAAAGTAGATCCTTCACTTCCTGTTGTGCTTTTGTTCTAGGAAACTTTGTGTAAATGTGTTTGTAATAAATTTCCCCAGGCCATCATTGGAGCGCTGGGTGCAGAGAGACGCAACCGTGTGCTTTCTGGGCTCTACATGGGCCGCTCAGACATACAGCTGGTGGTCAGACAGGCGTCTCTTCACGTGTGGAAGATCGTGGTGTCGAACACGCCGCGAACGCTACGAGAAATCCTGCCCACCCTCTTCACGCTGCTGCTGGGCTTCCTGGCCTCCACCTGCCCAGACAAGAGAACGGTACAGCCAATAGCCAACTACAGTCCCTTTTGATTTTTGTGGCCTGTTTGTTTTTTTGGAAATTTGTTTCCATGTTAGCAGCTACATCAGAATTGTAGTTTGTTGTCGTTTGGAAAGCAGTGTGTATTTAGTATCATAATAATTGTGCTGTAATGTTTTTTTATTGTGATTTATTATATATTCTTTATTATTTTAATTCTAATTTTTTTTGTCTAGATTTTGAGGAATAAAATACAGTAATGGCGTTTCTCTCCTGCAAGAATATGACGTCAAAAAGTTTAACATAAACCGCTGAATTGTTAAAAAACTTTAAACCGTTTGATATCAAAATTATTTGACACTCTCGTTATTTTCTGAATAAAATGATCATCATTAATGGTTATATTTGAGAAAATAAATATTAAGAAATCTTTTTTTAATTATAAATTAAGTAAATATTTGTTTATTTTAATATTAAGAAAACTACTTAATATTTAAGAAATCATTTTTGTAATAGCACATTATAGTAATATAAAAAAATTTATTTAATATTTGAGAAAATGTTAAGAAATGTATTTTCTTAATAAATTGAGAAAATATTTGTTAATTTTAATATTAAGAAAATGTCTGCTTAATATTTAAGAAAACATTTTTGTAATGGCATATTATTATTAAAGTAATTCATATTTAAATTAATATTTATTTGAGAAAATATTAAGAATTTTCTTAATACATTGAGAAAATATTTAATATAAATATTAAGAAAATGTTTGCATTGTTAATATTTAAGAAACAAAATTAATAATTTGCAATAATATTTAAAACTGTTTATTTTCTTAATATTTATTGAGAGAATAAATATTAAGAAACTTATTTTCTTAATAATAAATGTATTTTAATTATTTAAATTATCGAATAATTTTTTTAAATTTTAACATTAAGAAAATGTTTACTTTTCTAGTATTTAAGACATTTTTTGTAATAGTACATTATTATTATAGTAATTAATGCTTAATGTTTATTTTCTTAATATTTATGAGAATAAAAAATAATATTTATTTTAATAAGAAAATCTTTACTTGATATTTAAGAATTTTTTTTTATAATATTTAAATACTATTTAAAAATTGTTTGAAAAAAGTATGACTGATGGATCAGTCAGTGTTCCTCTAAAGAAAGACTTCAATGCCTCCATTGCTTATGTTGTTTAGGTTAATGTCTGTGTTTTCCGTCTGTCCTGCTCCAGATCGCCGCTCGTACTTTAGGTGACCTGGTGAAGAAACTGGGTGAGAAGATCCTGCCTGAAATCATTCCCATCCTGGAGGAGGGTCTGCGCTCGGATAAGAGCGACGAGAGGCAGGGCGTGTGTATCGGCCTCAGCGAGATCATGAAGTCCACCAGCAAAGAAGCAGTGAGTTGCAGCTGATAAAATATGCTCACGATTCACTCTGTTCACATCATCGTGGTAAAGCGGTGTTTTTGTGTCAGGTTCTGGTGTTCTCCGAGTCTCTGGTTCCCACCGTGCGTAAGGCCCTGTGTGATCCTCTGGAAGAGGTTCGTGAAGCGGCTGCCAAAACCTTCGAGCAGCTCCACGCCACCATCGGTCACCAGGCCCTCGACGACATCCTGCCTATGCTGCTCAAACAACTGGTGCGGCCTCCTTCCCACAATCCCTGCGTTTACTTTGCATTGCTGAGAAAATAAAGAAAGAACAGACGTTTAAAAAAATTAATAAGCGATAAAACAATATTAAAGGGATAGTTCACCAAAAAATGAAAATTGATTTACTCACCCTCCACTTGTTCCAAACCTGTGTGAGTTTGGTGGGTAACCAAACAGCTGATGGTAGCCATTGACTTGGCATACTGTGGAAGTCAATGGCTACCGTCAGTTACCAGCATTCTTCAAAATGTCATCTTTTGTGTTCAACAGCCGAAAGAAATGCATACAGGTAAATGATGACAGAATTGTCATTTTTGGGTGAACTGCCTTTTTAAAATTCTATTCGATTTTAATTCTACTTTATATTTCTTTTTTTTTTTTTATTCTTTATTTAAAAAAACAACAAAAAACAAACAAACACTAGCTTTCTATTTTTTCTATTCTATCTACTTGTTTTTCTTTGTGTGTGTGTGTGTGTGTATAATATATATATATATATATATACACACACCTTGCTACGTGTACTGCGTTAGGCTAACCGAGACTTGTCATTTGCACTTATATATTGTTGCTCTTTTGTTAGTTTTGACTGCTTTTATTGTCCTCATTTGTAAGTCGCTTTGGATCAAAGCGTCTGCTAAATGACTAAATGTAAGAAACAAAAGATAATTAATGGGTTTTTGAATGAAGAATCCTGTGATCAACGAAGCTGCATTTGTTTGATCAAAAATACAGTAAAACAGTAATGTTGTGGAATATTATTACAATTTATAATACAAAAATGGTACTTATTTCTGTGATGAATTTTCAGCATCATTACTCCAGTCTTCAGTGTCACATGATCTTCAGAAATCAGTATAATATGCTGATTTGCTGCTCAAGAAACATTTCTGATTATCATCAATGCTGAAAACAGTTGTGCTGAATAGAGTTAAAAAAGTATCAGTTTCTTTAAAAAAAATCTTGTTGACCCCAAACTTTTGAACAGTAGTATAGTTCTGCTTTACAACAGTATGTATGGTGAAAAGTGTTAAAACGTACTTTGTGCTTTTTGCTGCAGGATGATGACGAGACGTCAGAGTTTGCGTTGGATGGATTGAAGCAGGTGATGGCTGTGAAGAGTCGATCTGTCCTGCCTTACCTGGTGCCCAAGGTGAGTTCTCTTTACTAGCAGCCTTTCTTAACGAACCTGTGCATGAACAAAGATTTATAAGCTTGTATATCCAGACAAACAACAAAGTCAGCGTAATATAAGCTTTTTCTGGACTAGAAATGAAAAAATGACATTTAAAGTGACCAACCACAGTTTGTAATTATTTACAGTATTTAAATTTCTTGTATCTAAGATTAATCCCTTGATATTTCAAAGGTTTGATCTTACAAACCTATGCCACTCATTATATGTGCCCAATACCAGTGTTATTTTATTGCCATTGATATACTATTGTAGTTTTGTTAATATATTGAATTAGATTTTTTTACTATATATTTTCAGTTTTCACCGTTATATGCCGTTTTATACATAAATAATTCTGTACTAAAAAAGTATGCATATATTTATATTAGTATATGTTATATATATATATATATATATATATATATATATATATATATATATATATATATATATATATATA
>NW_015505642.1:697357-708644 GCF_001515645.1 Sinocyclocheilus grahami | reverse complement strand
ATATATATATGTGTGTGTGTGTATATATATGTGTATATATATGTGTGTCTATAGAGTATTCATATTTATTCATTAGTTTGTCATTTTAGTACTTCAACTAAACAAAAATGAATAATGTTGCCTTGGAAACTAGCTGAAAAAAAAAGTTTTTTTAATATATATATATAATTTAATTCAGTGAATGTTTATTTCAAATGGCGAAACTGTTTTTGATTTTAGTTTTAGTTAGCAATAATAATCCGACTTTGTGCATGCTGATTCCAGGGAATGGCATAAAGCCAGCCAATCAGATTGGATCTTGCTGTTTTGAGAAAGCTGTGGGCGTCTCTCAGACTGAGACTAGAATATTCCTTGCACTTGTTTACCTGTTAAATTTGGACTCTATTCCAGATAGTGTTATTTAACACTTTTTATTTTTATCCTCTGTAGCTGACGGCTCCTCCTGTAAACACACGTGTCCTCGCCTTCCTGTCTGCGGTGGCAGGAGACGCTCTGACGCGACACCTCGGGGTGATTTTACCCGCGCTGCTCTCCTCTCTCAAAGACAAGCTGGGCTCAGAGGAGTGCCTGCAGGTGAACATGACAGCTGTCAATCATTTCTATTGCTACATCACACATCCATTACCACTCATAAATTGGAATAATTAAGATATTTTAATGTTTTTGAAAGAAGTCTCTTCTGCTCACCATGCTGCATTTATTTAATCAAACATACTATAAAAAACTGTTATAATTTGAAATACTTTTACAATTTAAAATAAGTGTTTTCTATGTGAATATATTATAAAATGTCATTTATTTCTGTGATCAAAGCTGAATTTTCAGCATCATTACTCCAGTCTTCAGTGTCACGTGATTCTTCCAGGGTTTCTGTGGGTCCTTAAAAAGTCTTAAATTTAGTTGTATCAAATTTAAGGCCAATAAATGTCTTAAAGGTGCTGTATGTAAGTTTTTGACTCTACTAAAGCATAAAAATACCATAATATGTTTGCAGATATTTAAGAAACATGCTAAGTGAACATATTTGTCGATCTGAAAAACAATGCTACAGTCAGTTATTCTCCTTTGAAAATGTGCGATCCGGGCCGGAATGTCGGTCTCTGTTTTGGTTTGTGAAACCCGCCCACTGCCAGTTTACCCAATTGTATTTCGGCAACCCGGGTTGCCAGTTGGCAGGAAACACAGCGCATTTCATTTCATGGAAGCTGGAAAACGAAAGGGGTCAGAGCGGGAAATAGAACTTTCTGCCCATCCTAAAAAGCCTCGACGTCCATCCAAAAAACTTTGATCAACAACGTTAGCCTAGAATAAATATTGACGAGGGCACATTATTGGGATCTGTCTCAGGCTGCAGTGAGAAAAAACACAAGGCTACTACTATTTAGACATGAATGTGAAACTATTTATTAATTTTCTTCAGCAATGAGTCTTGGGGGAAGTCGTGGCCTAATGGTTAGAGAGTCGGATTCGTAACCCAAATGTTGCGGGTTCGAGTCTCGTACCGGCAGGGGTTGTAGGGGGGGGGAGGGAATGGACTTCAATAACATGACTGAGGTGCCCTTGTCTGTTTTGGTTTGTGAAACCCGCCCACTGCCAGTTTACCCAATTGTATTTCGGCAACCCGGGTTGCCAGTTGGCAGGAAACACAGCGCATTTCATTTCATGGAAGCTGGAAAACGAAAGGGGTCAGAGCGGGAAATAGAACTTTCTGCCCATCCTAAAAAGCCTCGACGTCCATCCAAAAAACTTTGATCAACAACGTTAGCCTAGAATAAATATTGACGAGGGCACATTATTGGGATCTGTCTCAGGCTGCAGTGAGAAAAAACACAAGGCTACTACTATTTAGACATGAATGTGAAACTATTTATTAATTTTCTTCAGCAATGAGTCTTGGGGGAAGTCGTGGCCTAATGGTTAGAGAGTCGGATTCGTAACCCAAATGTTGCGGGTTCGAGTCTCGTACCGGCAGGGATTGTAGGTGGGGGGAGTGAATGTACTTCAATACCATGACTGAGGTGCCCTTGAGCAAGGCACCGAACCCCCAACTGCTCCCCGGGCGCCGCAGCATAAATGGTTGCCCACTGCTCCGGGAGTGTGTTCACGGTGTGTGTGTGTGTTCACTGCTGTGTGTGTGCACTTTGGATGGGTAAATGCAGAGCACTAATGCCACATGTCACTTCACTTCACTTCAAAGTAAGAAATAAATTATAGTATTTTACACCTCACAATGAATAACAGTCTACTTGATTACGTTTACACCTGGGCGCCTCAATGTTTGCGGCCGACAAATGCGACCTCCAGAGGACGCAGCAGCAGCCTCCGAAATGAGACGCAGATTCAGATTTCTAAAAGTACACATGAGGTGGTTTATAATTTGCAAACAATACAAATATTGCAAACGTACACATTAGCTGATCAACTTACAGTGTAAGGCTCAATGCTTTCCATCGTCAAGTGCGCTCGTTTCTGTTGGTGTCGTCAATCTGGCAACCTGCGTGTGCGTCAAGCCTGAGGAGGAGGGACCAGGTGAAAAAAAACCCTCAATTATTTTGAATTTGGACTGCAATACCTAGTTCAACCACTCGGTGTCAATCCTACATACAGCACCTTTAAATGGTGCACGAAAGTCTTATGATTAAAAAAAAAATGAAGGTCTTAAATTTGGGGACTGAACGACAAGAATTGCGATACGTCTTAATGTGAATGTGTGATTAAACTTCAAAAGGCTACGGTTTCATTGAATAAATGAGTGCTGCACATTTCAATGTCAATGCATTATAAAAATCGAAACAATTAAGATATATTTGTTATTAAAATTAATATAATAATTGATTGATGATAATTGTTTTAATTAATGTAATTGATACTTTTGACTCATCCCTTTTCTTAAAGAAATGTATCGTTTTATAAAACTTGTTGTTTTTGTGAAAACCTGTATCTGAACTGTAAAACTTACTTTTTACAGTCATTTTATGATTTAATATGTTACCATAGACATGGCCCTACTCTGCATATATGGTATTCATTTCATTTCTGCAGGTCTTAAAAAGTCTTAAATTTGATTTTAGAAATCCTGCAGATACCCTGTCCTTCAGAAATCATTCCAATATGCTGATTCGCTGCTCAAGAAACGTTAAATGATTATCAATGTTGAAAACAATTGTGGTGCCAAAAAGTTTGGTGGAAACCGTGATTCAGTAGTCAAGTCAAGTCAAGTCACCTTTATTTATATAGCGCTTTTAACAATACAGATTGTGACAAAGCAACTGAACAGTATTAATTAGGAAAATAGTGTCAATAATGCAAAATGACAATAGTAAACACTCATTTTTCAGTTAAAGACAGTTCATCATTGAATTCAGTGATGTCAACATCCAGCTTAGTTCAGTTTAAATAATATCTTTGCAATTATGTCAACGATAACGCTGGAAATGAAGTGTCCACTGTACCATTCAGTACCATTCAAAAGTTTGGGATGAGTATAAAAAACTCCGCTAGGATCCATTAAATTGATCAAAAGTGACAGTAAAGTCATTTATAATGTTTATTTTTCTGTTTCAAATAAATGCTGTTCCTTTGAACTTTGTTCATTAAAGATTCCTGAAAAAATATTGGGCAGCACAACTGTTTTTAACATTGATGATAATCAGAAATGTTTCTCGAGCAGCAAATCAGCATATTAGAATGATTTCTGAAGATCATGTGACACTGAAGACTGGAGTAATGATGCTGAAAATACAGCTGCGCATCACAAATAAATTACATTTTAAAATATATTCACATAGAAAACAGCTATTTTAAATTAGGATAATATTTCACAATTTTACTGTTTAACTATTTTTGATCAAATAAATGCAGCCTTTGTGAGCAGAAGAGACTTCTTTATAAAACATTGAATAATTGTAATAATTCTCACACTTTGACTAGTAATATGCACGCTCAACTCAGAAATGATTGGGAGTCAGAATTGGCTGACAGTGTAAATGTGATGTTTCCGGTCTTCTGCAGGAGCTGAGCAACTGTCAGACTGTAATCCTCTCGGTGGAGGATGAAGTGGGCCAGAGAATCATCATTGAGGATCTGCTGGAGGCCACGCGAGGAGCAGACGCTGGGCTGAGACAGGCATCTGTCACCATCCTCCACGGGTACTTCTCCCGAACACGGCTGGACTACAGCGCTCACACGCGCAGGCTGCTGTCTGGCCTCATGCGGCTCATGAACGACCCCAACCCTGAGGTGCTCAACCAGAGCTGGGACACCATCAACTCCATCACAAAGGTGAGCAAGTCTTCGTTCATCTCATGTGATCCAGTCGACAACCACGAATAGACGAGTTTTGTGATCCTTGACCTGTTAGTATGAGATGTTTTATAGTTGGTAAGTTTGATTCATTTCTATGAATTACTTCAATTTTCTTTTTCACTGAATCAATTCAAAGCTGATTCTGCATCGCTGAAACCGATTGACAAAAAGCCTGTGTTTCTCTTAAAATAAAATGTTTTAAGTATTTTACATTGTTGCATATACGATACTGTTCAAAAGATTAAAGTCAGTTTGTTTTTTTTGTTTTTTAAGAATTAATACTTATTGAGCAAGGAATAAGTAAAGACATTTATAATGTTACAAAAAATTCTATTTTAAAGGAATGTTGTTCTTTTTAATTTTTTTTAAATTCAAAAATAAAATGTATCACGGTTTCCACAAAAATATGAAGCAGTAATGATGCTGAAAATTCAGCTTTGATCACAGAAATAAATTGCATTCTACAATATATTTATATAAAAAAACAGTTATTTTAAATAGTAATATAATTTCACAATTTTTACTGTATTTTTGATCAAATAAATGCAGCCTTGGTGAGCAGAAGAGACTTCTTTATCCTATATTTATTACTTGATTTATGCTACTACCAGGAATTAAACAAGAAGTAATGAAATATGATTGGTATTGTCGTTTGGTTGATACAGTTCTCATAGTTTCACTGTGTTTGTGTGTGTGTGTTGGTGCAGAAACTGGATGCTGGCAGTCAGCTGTCCCTTATTGATGACCTGCACAGGGACATCCGCTCTGCTGCCGCTGAGGTCAAAGGTCAACACTTACCTGGCTTCTGTCTGCCCAAGAAGGTGAGAATCACTTACAGAGACAAACTTGCATTGGCAGCTAACTGAACTGCAAATAAGTTGAAGTTGAAGTGCTAAAATGACTAAAAATAAAATAAATATAAAGCTAAATAGAATTATTTAAGAAGC
Source organism: Sinocyclocheilus grahami (assembly GCF_001515645.1). Lineage (NCBI taxonomy): Eukaryota > Metazoa > Chordata > Actinopteri > Cypriniformes > Cyprinidae > Sinocyclocheilus > Sinocyclocheilus grahami. The sequence goes on along the minus strand of NW_015505642.1, from coordinate 703,392 downwards.
GATAATAATAATAATATAAATGGCAAAAGCAAAGTGTTCCATTCTGAATACAGGCTTTATGAAAGAGTGTGATTTTAAACAAACTTGTGCAGGTGGGCATCGCTCTGAACCCCGTCCTGCCGCAGCTCCAGACCACCTTCCTGAAGGCCCTCCAGGACTCCAGCCGGGCCGTGAGGCTGCGGGCGGCAGAGTCTCTGGGTCAGCTGGTCTCCATACACTCTAAAGTAGATCCACTGTTCACTGAACAACTGTCGGCCATACGCAACGCAGAGGACTCTGGAGTCAGGTAAAAAAAAAACACACATAAAAAACACATGTACATTTCTGCAACAGTTACGGCATGAAGTTTGCAAATACACTAGTGTACTGAAAAAAAAGTCTCTTCTGCTCACCAAGGCTGAATTTACTTGATCAAAAATATAGTGAAATCAGTAATACTGTGAAATAATATTGCACTTTAAAAGAACCGTTTTATTTTTCAATATATTTTAAGAAGTAATTTATTTCTGTGATCAAAGCTGAATTTTCAGCATCATTACACCAGTCTTCAGTGTCACATGATCTTCAGAAATCATTCTAATAAGCCGATTTGCTGCTCAAGAAACATTTCTGATTATTATCAATGAAATAATAATTCAGTTATCATCAATGTTAATTGTTATGCTTAATATTTTGCGAAAACCTTGGTTAATTTTTTTTCAGGATTATTTTTTGATGAATAGAAATTTCAAAAGAGCAGCATTTATTTTTGTACGGTCAATTTTGATCAATTTTATGCATCCTTGCTGAATAAAAGTATTAATTTTCTTAAAAAAAATAAAAATAAAACGGACTCCAAACGTGGCAAATAAATAGTTGGACATGAAATATTGGTTTACATTTAAATTATTTTATTAAGTGAAAATAAAGAGAGTGCAGAGTGATGAGAGATAAGAAACTAAAACTTTGCAGGAAATAGTATTTGTGCACTGGTGCAGTGAGCAATTTTACAGTTGAATGCTTATTATAACACCATTGACCAATCAGAATTAAGTATCCCAGAGAGCCACAGATACAGACAGTTCTGTGGTCACGCTTGGAAGAAAAAGTTTCTAACAGTAGTCTGGAATTATTTCTTGTTTTTGTTTTTTTTAACCATACATTTGTCTTAAGGCTAGCTGGCAGTAGCTGATCATTCATAACCATTATAGTTTTTGCCAAATTAATTTGTCCCTATTAATTGTTATTAGCTCTTGCTCATAATTATGGATTCTGATCTATTTTCTGTAGAGAATACAAATGATTTTGTGCTTATCAGTCACTGTTATTGTCTTTATTCTGCAGGGAGACGATGTTACAGGCCCTGCGCTTCGTCATCCAGGGTGCAGGGGCAAAGGTCGACGCCTCCATCAGGAAGAACATCACCATCACACTGCTGGGCATGCTGGGACATGATGAGGTACAGCTACTAGCCAGGGTCATTATGGCTAACAAAAATTAAATACATAATTTAAAAAAGAGGGAAAAAACATATTTCTGTTCATTAAATTTTTTTAAAATAAACTTTAAATGAATTAAACTAAAATAATATAAAAAAAAATTTTTTTTTAAACGTAAGCTGCCCAGGCAACATTTCTCATTTTCATTTAATTTAACTTGAAATACTAAAATAACTAAAACTACAATTTTAATAAAATTAATCAAAACTATATAGACATATTTTTAAACAAAACCTAAAACTAATAAAAATGACAAAAATACAACAAAGTTACTACAACATTTATAAAAAAAAATTGAAATTTAAAACAGAAAATCTAAAAAATAAAAACACTAGTAGTATCTTGATACTACAATACTGCTAGTAGTGCATTAGTTTTTTTAGTTTTTACTTTACAGATATATTTAAAACAAATTATAATATAAATGTACTCATTTTAATAGTGTTTTTAATGTGTTGAGTAAACAATTATTATATATTATTACATATAATATATTTGTGTGTGTGTGTATGTATATATATATATATATATATATATATATTATCTGAAAATATTGTTATTTTAGTCTTAGACAATGCTATATATATGTATGTATGTTTAAATATATTGACGTTTATGTAAAATATTCCTATTATTATTTCTTTGCTTAAAGACATTTGCAAATATGAATGCATGTGTTCTTTGTCTTTAAAACAGTAACTAGCACAGGATGTGGTTGTGTGAGCAATGTCGTTGTTGCCTTACCTCTGTGCGCGTGTGTGTGTGTGTGCGTGTGCGCGTGTAGGATGCCACAAGAATGGCCTCAGCAGGCTGTGTTGGCGAGCTGTGTGCCTTCCTGTCAGAAGAGGAGCTCAAGAGTGTGTTACAGCAGCATGTCCTCGGTAAGATCACACACATCTCGGGCCTGCCAGTGGTTTGGGATGATGCATCAAGAAAAGCACTTCAATCTAGAACTGAATCCAGATCATATGACGACTCCTCTCATGTTATCTGTTTATCTGCAGCGGATGTGTCTGGTGTGGACTGGATGGTGCGTCACGGCCGTAGTTTGGCTCTGGCTATCGCAGTGAAGTCCGCTCCTGATCAATTGTGTTCGGAGGAGTACAGCTCGTCTGTGCTGGAGGCCGTCTTATCTAGTGCCACCGCAGACAGAGTAAGACACCGCAGTGAATCAGCAGAAAGGCTGGCTCATGTTGGAACCCACTGGGGCCAAAAAAAAGCCTTTTACAGTGTGTTTGGGGCCAAATAAATCTCAAAATGATGACAGTCAAATCTCATAAATATTCAAATATTCAACCTCTCAGACTTTCCTAAACCCACTGACTGGTTCTTTCTCATAAATGCTCATTGCAGCAGTTTTGCATACTGAATAAAGCCCAGGGTTTCTTACACAGAATGGAAAATACTGAATTTTATTTTAATACTTTTCAGACCTGAGTAAGTACAGGTAAAGAGAACACGATAGTATGGAAAAATATTCAGATTTCTAAAATATTAAATTAAATTAATATTTAAAAAAAATATTAAATTTAAATGAAATGTAAAAAAATATATATATTAAATGTATCATACAAGCAGAGTGTTTTTCATGACATTTAGAGCAGGCAATCAACATTTTAGTAATCGTTTAACATGACTGAATAAATTGTATACTTTTGTATGTTTTAAGACAAAATTGTTAAATTATTGTAAACAATGTATTGAAATGATACTGTAATCATAATATTGTTGATTTTGCCTTGAATATAGCCATCGATGCTGCTATGGTGTTAAAAATAAATACATAAAATAATTTATATGGTCTGGAAATTTGAGCATGGAAAAGCATGTCATTTTGAAATGGAAAATTTGTAGGAACCCTGAAAGCTTGTGACTCCTGGACGTCGTTTAACATCAGCCAATATGATTTTCATAAGATCTTTCCATTTTTTGTGCACTGTGCATCCATGAGCGGTCTGTTATGTAACTGTGTGTGTGTTTTCTGCAGATCCCCATCGCCTGCAGCGGCATCAGAGGCATGGGTTACCTGATGAGACACCAGCTCCACACAGGAGGACCGGAGAGCATCTCGCCCCGCGTCATCACACAGTTCGTCAAGGTGAGACTGACTCCAGCATACACTGAGACAAACTGCCTACCATACAGTAGCGTACAGATTACTGTATAATGTACACTGCATACGTAAAGGGTTAGTTCACCCAAAAATGAAAATTAGCCCATAAATTACTCACCCTCAAGTCATCCTAGGTGTATATGACTTTCTTCTTTCAGATGAATCCAGTCGGGAGTTATATTAAAAATGGTCTTTGATCTTTCAAGCTGTTTCATGGCACTCAGCGGGTGTTGCATGCATCAGTCCAAAAGAAGTTAAATAAAAAGCACCCATCCATAAAAATAAAAGTGTCTCACACGGCTCCGGGGGGTGAACAAAGGCCTTCTGTAGCGAATCGATGCTTTTTTGTAAGAAAAATATCCATATTCAAAATGTAATAATCACTTTAATGTAGCTTGCGCCAGCAGTTGTACACAGAAGCAGTTTCGAGCGGATGAGGTATGAGGTCAGCGCTAAAGTGATTACTACGTTTTGAATATGGATATTTTTCTTACAAAAAAGCATCGATTCGCTACAGAAGGCCTTTGTTCACCCCCCGGAGCCGTGTGAGACACTTTTGTTTCTAAGTGCTTTTGGACAGAAGCAATGCAACACCCGCTGAGTGGCATTAAACAGCTTGAAAGATCAAAGACACTTTTTAATATAACTCCGACTGGATTCATCTGAAAGAAGAAAGTCATATACACCTAGGATGACTTAAGGGTTTATTAATCATATTATTTTATTATTAACCATATAATTTATGAACTAATTTTCATTTTTGGGTGAACTACCCCTTTAATATGCTTGGTAACAAACAATGAGCAGCACTTTTGTTACAGTATTTATTAATCTTTGTTAGCATTAGTTAATACAAATATAGCTGGTTATTGTTAGTAATGTTAACTAGGGTCTCATGTGTAATAGTAAATGTTGAAATTAACGTAATAAATGCTTTAGAATTATTTTTCATTCTTAGTTAATTAGTTTATCACAATATCGTTTCTGGTTGATTCGAGCACTTTGCATTATGGGATACAGTTTAGGCTGGATGATATGGACAAGAATATTATTTTGTTTCATATATTTCATTTTATACCAGGAAATGCATTTGGCGTATTCATTAGACCTCAACAATGAACATAAATGTAACTTTGTTTATAAGTAAACTGTGTGAAATTCATTGTACATTTTCCCTAATTCTGTATTTTAATGCAGATTTATAATTTTAAAAAGTCTCTAATAAAAATGAATTCATAAAACCTCAACAATTTAATCCGTTTTAAAATGTGATCAAATGAAAATGTAACAATTTGCATATTTATTTTTCTTGTCAAGTGAGGTGTTGCACGAGAAGTTGTATAGTATATAAGTTAATCAAATATATTAAAATGAATATATATTGGTTATATGAAATTCCTTATAATAATAATAATAATAATAATAGTAAATCAATGTCATGTTTTATTATTATTATTATTACTTTGAGAAGTACTTTTACTAGACAGTAGTAATATATTTCTGGCATAATTTCTACAAAATTACTTGTTTAAAATGTAAAAACAAAAACTTTATCAATATCATGGACTGAATGTTTTTTTATATTGATTTATCGCGCAGCCCTATCTGGTTATATTCCACACGTATTCCATAAGATGTTTTTTGTACACATTGCGAGCAAACTCAAACACATTAGTTGGACTGACACACTTCAGAGATGTTGAATTCCCGCTCTGCCGTGGCTCCTCCCACAGTGTCTGCAGAACCAGTCGAGTGACATTCGTCTGGTGACGGAGCGTGTGCTTTGGTGGGTGTGTAAGGAGGCGGAGACTCCCGCGCTGGAGCCCAATCTGGTCAAACCGGTCATCAAAGCCCTGCTGGACAACACCAAGGACAAGAACACCAGTGTCCGAGCGCAGAGCGAGCACACGCTCGTCAGCCTGCTGCAGCTGCGCCGGGGAGAAGACGGCATGCAGGTCAGTCCCGGGTGTGCCTCACACGTCCTAAAAAGTGAAGCTGCGGGCTCTTTGATCGCCCCCTGGTGGCTGGCTGCAGTGTACAGGTCATAAGCCCCACCCTCTCCATGTAAACGAATGAGAGTTGAGTCAAAATAAAAAAATTAATTACGCTTCCAATACAATTTTCCGAAAGATAGTTTTGGTAATTTAAGGTAGTTATCACGCTGATAATTGTTCGTTTTTGTGATAAGTTTGATTTTAGCTAGTAATTTGATGCTATAAAAAACGGGGCGTGTTGTTATAGTTGATTGGGTCTGCGGGAGTTTGATACCGCGGCTCCACCTCACGACACTACTGCGCAGACTCGGGCTCCAAACGAATCTCTACTGCGCAGACTCGGGCTCCAAACGAATCTCTACGGCGCAGACTCGGGCTCCAAACGAATCTCTACTGCGCAGACTCTGGCTCCAAACGAATCTCTACTGCGCAGACTCAGGCTCCAAACGA
>NW_015505642.1:686310-696386 GCF_001515645.1 Sinocyclocheilus grahami | reverse complement strand
GCGCAGACTCGGGCTCCAAACGAATCTCTACTGCGCAGACTCGGGCTCCAAACGAATCTCTACTGCGCAGACTCGGGCTCCAAACGAATCTCTACTGCGCAGACTCGGGCTCCAAACGAATCTCTACTGCGCAGACTCGGGCTCCAAACGAATCTCTACTGCGCAGACTCGGGCTCCAAACGAATCTCTACTGCGCAGACTCGGGCTCCAAACGAATCTCTACTGCGCAGACTCGGGCTCCAAACGAATCTCTACTGCGCAGACTCGGGCTCCAAACGAATCTCTACTGCGCAGACTACTCAATTACTCCATTTAATGCCAAATAACTTTACATAAACAAGTTTATAAATGAGCTTTTTTCACAAAATCTGACATTTCTGTGGCTGTTTGGACACGGTAAAACTCCCACAAATGTAGAAAACCATCTGGCTCATGTTTGTGCTTTCTTCTGTCAGCGGCCATAATTTTAACCTTGAAATCAGGCTCCAAACGAATCTCTACTGCGCAGACTACTCAATTACTCCATTTAATGCCAAATAACTTTACATAAACAAGTTTATAAATGAGCTTTTTTCACAAAATCTGACATTTCTGTGGCTGTTTGGACACGGTAAAACTCCCACAAATGTAGAAAACCATCTGGCTCATGTTTGTGCTTTCTTCTGTCAGCGGCCATAATTTTAACCTTGAAATCAGCATTAGGATAAAACTAAAGTCATACATGTGAAAATGGGCTGAGAATTGATCAAATACTTGTAATCTGGCTCAAATTCAGGTCTGGTTTGTCGGCTGATTATGGGATAATGCAAGACTTCTTCACCTTAGAAATGGTTGACAAAAGCAAAAATGGTATTAAAAACATCATTTTGTGAACAAGCGTGATGTCCCCAAGCAAAACAGATGCCCCAAAATGACCAAGAAAAAGTATTGGATTTCATTCAGCAAATATAGCTGTTTCCATGCAAATTTAACGTTAGAATATCACACAAAACATTTGCGAATAATGCACCGTTTCCATCCAATGTGTTCAAGAGTACAAAATTATAATTTTTTGGGAAACTGTTGCAAAGTATCAATAATAAAAATGAAAATTGCTTCAACCGAGGAACACCATGGCTCTTTTTTTCTACATAATAAATGACGTGTCTCAGAGCATGCAGATGAAACGCTGTCATGTTATCTCGCATTCGGATGCCTGATGTTTGAGAAAGCAGTCATGTGAGACCGTTATGGGAGGTGATTATACAAAATCATTTTGATGACGGACTTTTGCTCAGGCATTTCAGAATTATTAACAACATTTGAGATGGTTTGCGATGAGATTTAGTTCATTTATCCAATCGCATGATCTGTTGAGGCAAAGTCACTTGAGTTTATGGTTGCGTATTGAGGAACTTATTCAGTGTTGTAGTTTTTTTGTGACATTTTCACATTTTGTTTATGCATATGCATGCTTTCTTATCAGATATAAAATGTATCCGACTCAATTGAGCGCTCAGGTTTTTATGCGCATTTAAAGGCACAATTTGTAATTTTCGCCGCTAGAGGGCACGTATTCAAAATAAACAAATCACCGGTCTAATAAAACGCACAACATATTAAAGCATCTTTAGTGTTTCCATGTTTTCTACAAAACAAAACCGGAAATCAAGGGGTTATCACGTCATTAGCAGGCGACACAATGACACTATGAACACGCTCCGTGTCACTAGTTAAACTTGCTTATTTCTCTGGATTTAAACATTCTTCAAAACATTTGGGATAATGTAAGTACATAAGTCAGCAAAATATATAACACTGTTCTAGTGGTTTTTGGATATTTTAATAAAAAAATCTTACATATTGTGCCTTTTTAAGGATTTTACGCACATCTTGCTGTTTCCATCCAGCATTTAATGCCATTTCTATGTAATTGTGAAATATACTAGCAATTTCTGAGTTTTTTGTTTTCAGTTTGGACAACAAAAGAGGTTAGGCAGAGTATTCACTGCTTTTTTTCATACAGTAAACGCAGATCATGGACCAAAAAACTTTAAAAGTCACCTCTTAATATGTCCCGTGTCCAATAAAAGCACTGCGATTCAAATAACGTTTGCATGTGTAAATTTGTTTCAGAGCGTCAGTGCGATCCTGGACTCGGCCAGTAACGAGCTGCTGTCAGAATGTTACCGCAGATCCTTGAAGAAGATCTCCAGCCTTCCCGATTCTAACGAAGAGATCGATGACACCATCCTGACATGATGGACAGCCTCAGCTGCTCTGAATCCAGTGCTGTAGCCGCTGATGTTCTCCGAGATCCTGCATCAGTCAGCCACACACACACACTCTCCTCACGCTAGCTTTGACTCTTCATGTCATGTACATCACAAGGAAAGCCTGGGAAAGTATATATTGTGCTGAGCCCCTGAAATCATCTAAAATCTGCATTTTCCTCAATTGGCTATTAATTTGTAAATGTATATTTTTCGTTTGGTTTTCTTCTGAAAGATGAAGTATTAATTTGTGCCAATTCTTTTCCAACACTGATGTTCTGCTGCCCTTTTATATTTCGTTTGGATGGTGAGCAGTTTCTCGCTGTTGTGATTGATTTCTCTCTGTGTGTGAGAGAGACACGTGAGCCATTAACAACCCAAAGGATGTGATGCTGATTTTTCCAGTTAGCACTGTGTCCACTAATAATGGTTGTATGAATAAATAGAAAATGAAAACTTTGATTTAATAAACGGTTTGACTTAAAGAAATTACATTTGTTTGTTTCGTAATTCCTGCTCAACATTTCATGCATCTTCATAACACCTGATGACTCATTAGTACGCCACTGAAGCATAATTCTCAAATATCAGGACATGTATCATTATCATTCTGAAGGTGAACTATCCCTTTAAGGACAGATTCAGACTTCTAGGTTTATTGTGTGGTAAAAAGCATCAACATTTTGCTTTAACAGAGCTAGAAATATAATATATATAGATTGCATTTATGTAAGAGTCAATGACAAATGTGACCATGGACCACAAAACCAGTCATAAGGGTCAATTTTTCTAAATTGAGATGTATACATCACCTGAAAGCTGAATAAATGCGCCTTCCATTGATGTATGGTTTGTTAGGATAGGACAATATTTGGCCGAGATACAACTATTTGAAAATCTGGAATCTGAGGGTGCAAAAAAATCCAAATATTGAGAAAATCATCTTTAAAGTTGTTCAAATTAAGTTCTTAGCAATGCATATTACTAATCAAAAATTAAGTTTTAATATATTTACGGTAGGAAATTTACAAAATATCTTCATGGAACATGATCTTTACTTGATATCCTAATGATTTTTGGCATAAAAGAAAAATGTATAATTTTGACCCATACAATGTATTGTTGGCTATTGCTACAAATATCCCCCAGCGACTTAACACTGCTTTTGTGCTCCAGGGTCACACATAAGGATGCTAGAAAACAGTGTAACCTCAAGAAAACATCTTGATATTCATGAATTAAATGTAACCCCATGAATTGAATCCTGGTTTGATTTTAACACTGTTGGCTGGAGAATTCTTCACTATGTGAAATAAAATTTCTGTTTTGTCAAGAAATTCATACGTTATGTTTGTTGACAATCTAATTTTGCATAAATAAATGCCTTGGATCAAAACGTTTTTAAAATCAGTCAAGTGTGTCCAGATTGTTTTGTACCTAAAACTACATTTATTACTGAAGAAAGAATAAGTGTGTAAGAAATAAGAATAGACAAAGGGGTTATTACACTAACAAAAGAGTTTCCATCATCATAAAGCCACGGATCTGAAGTCTTCGTTGAAAGCTTTGAAGGTTTCAGCAGTGATCAGACACATCTGCAGTTTTAGTGCATCGCAAACCCGTCTGTGTGTCATTACTGAGCCCACAGGCGACATAATTCATCTTCAGCTGATCCGGAGGGAATCAAATCTGCAGTTTTCTAGCAGATTCTCAAAGTTCAGACGGCTTTGGAAAGTTGCACAGTTTTCTGGCTCTCACTGAGAAACGGCTGAGATGTCATGAAAACATTTCTTTGTTGGCACGAAGGAAGAAAAATCAGACATTGCTTAAAAAAGTACTATGGTGGTAACCATGGTACAATATCAGATGGTAATACTGCCAAATGTGCCAATAGTACATGGCACTAAAGATTACTGTTAAAATATCATGGTATTTATACAGTATTTAAAAAATATATATACTGTATTAGACAAAATCATGACCAAAAAATTTATTTTTTGTAAGTGTAACACCCCCATTTGTAAAGCATTCAATATGTTTCCATCATGAATTGTAATATTATATTTTATTTTTACCAAATTTATTGTTTTTGCCTTTAAAGCAGTTTATATGGAAAATTTGTTTTGTTTTTTTATTCAAAGTATATTCTGTGGTTAAAAAAAAGTTAACATTTTGTTGCATTGATGCAAAAAAATGTACATAGATTGAATTTATGTTAGTATAAATGGCAAATAAAGATGCTACAAATTGAGTAATCTAAAAAACAATTTAATATTCATGAATTAAACAAAGAAAATGGAATGCATCCCTCCTTACATCAGAGATGCACAGAATCCATTTACTTCTCAATCTAATTTAAAAGCACATTTTTTTTAGGCTAGCTTTTTCTTGATTATTATAAATGTTTTGTCTTTTAATTTGTTTTGTGCTGTATGTTGCCATTTTTGTGTGTTTGTTTTTATGATGTAAAATGCATTGAGAAGCTGCTTTAAAGGTGCTATAAAAAATAAAGTTATACGGTATTTGAAAAGATATGTTAGTATAAATGGCAAATAAAGATGCTACAAATTGAGTAATCTAAAAAACAATTTAATATTCATGAATTAAACAAAGAAAATGGAATGCATCCCTCCTTACATCAGAGATGCACAGAATCCATTTACTTCTCAATCTAATTTAAAAGCACATTTTTTTAGGCTAGCTTTTTCTTGATTATTATAAATGTTTTGTCTTTTAATTTGTTTTGTGCTGTATGTTGCCATTTTTGTGTGTTTGTTTTTATGATGTAAAATGCATTGAGAAGCTGCTTTAAAGGTGCTATAAAAATAAAGTTATACGGTATTTGAAAAGAAAAGTGAACATTTTTTGAAAATAATGATTCGGTTGTGTACTGCTATATTATAGTGTACACTCACTGAAGGTGTAAAGTATTATTATTAGTAATTATTATGTTGTTGTTGCTGCATAAAATGGTAAAAACGTTTTTCAAGAACTAATGAAGCCCTAATGTAAAGTGTGACCGAACAATAAAGAATCAAAACACTATCTAGGGCATGTTGTAGTCCAGATTAAAATGTAAAAAAAGATTGAAAATAAATAGCCTATTAAGTCTAAATATTTAAGTATTTGGCGCTGGGATGAACATCATAGCAAATACACAAATCTGAATGGCTGTTTTAATCATTTTCTTGTTTACATCAGAGTGTGCACGCGTCTTTCACGCAGCATACAGCGGTGTTGTGCATTTTGACCAGTTGATGGGAAAAGTATTCTTAAAATGCATTCAAAATTCTAAATAATTTGTAATATATAATTATTCACGGTATTTAGAAGTGCCCACGATAACAATATCGTGCATATTCATTACCGTGATATATCGCATTACCGAATACCGGCACAAGTCTACTCGTGTGTTTATTAGTCACGCTGAATCAATGAAAGCAGTTGAATCTTCTGTTTATTCAGCTGCAGCGATAGGCATGTTCTGGGTTTCTTCTGCGAGGCGTATTTGTAGTTTCAGCGCGAGAGCGCCCTCTGGTCTTTGGATGGAGATTTACTGCTGATCACAGAACCGTGCTTCACTGAAAGATACACAAGACAATCACAGCTTCTGTCGAATCACGATCTCCATTCCATTTTGATTTATCGTGCAGCCCTACTAGTAAGTCCTATAATAGAATTAATGATATGATCCATGTTCTTCAGTAAGCAGGTTATACTCCACAGGAATCAAGTGATTTGATGCGTTTCTATAGTCCTTCTCGGAGTAAATCATGTCAGCTCTTTTATCCTGTGCGTTAGTGGTGTCATTTGTCAGGAGAGGGTGTTTGCTTGGTTTATCTTCTTTTCTGAGAGTCAGCGGTCGTAGTCTCAGACGGTACGCCTACAGACCGTTCATGAACTGACAGATTCATATTCCACAGTAAAATCTCACCGATACCGCCTGCTCCAATCTGATTGGCTGACTTGCTGTTTTGAATTACCTGCAAACCCGTGAGAGCTGAAGAAAGTGACATGGTCATTGGCAGACAGCCTCTTCCGGTCTAAACTTACAATAATCTGCAGTATCTGACGACATATAAGGAAAGGCTCCCAGCAAGGATGGCATGTTTCGCAGATTTTAGGTTTTGTCTCTCAGCAGTGACTCTGAAAGCTGTGTGAGAAACCACATGGTGAACGTTAATGGTGAGCAGACGTTAGTCCAGAGAGGTTTCGTCTGGGTTTGCTGGAGCCAGTATTTATCACATTCAGCTGAAATCTGCTGCATCATATGTTGCGTGGTTTTTCCTCATTCTTTGGTTTTGTTTGCTGTTTGTCGTTCCAGGTGTTGGAAAGAGCAGTCTTCTCCTGCGCTTTGCAGACAACACTTTTTCAGGTAAGATGCATGAACATGTCCAGCGGCATCTGTCTGATTTATTATCATGTTTGATTTGTACAGACAGTCCTGACATTTTCTGAAGCCAAGAGTGTTGTTTGTGTTGGGAGTGTTTTTATTTGTTCACTACCTTGGGTCCAAATCCTTGTGCAGCTTGTATTTTCTGCAATGTAGAAAATAATTGATAGAAATTAATAAATTCAAGTAACTATAGTAACTCTTATTTTAGAGAAAAATGTATATTTATTTATTAGAAATGTAATGATGCACCGCAAGCCGGTTGGAAACCGATACAAATATGGGACGATTCAAATCAGTTGAGATGTTAAACGAATCGCGATACAGTTGGGGGTGGGACTTTACATGAATGTATCTCCAAGGGGAACTGACTGTCTTTAGAAAAGTTTAGATGATATTTTCTTTTCATCTTGACTCTGTATAATGCATATTAAAGCAGTGCATAACAGTGGTAACCAAGGAAACGCTGTATTGCTGCTGTTCCATAAGCGCCACCTGCTGTCAGAGAGTGAATCTGCGTCTCATTCAGCCCGTCTGCTGTTTTTGTCTCGTTCAGATGTTTTATGTAGCATAGTTTCACAAAGTTAAAGACCGTTCTGTTTTTGCTTCAGATTTTGAAATTATACAGTCTAATTTAGATTAAAAACTGCTCATGCAGCATGTATACAGCATCTCTGTTTGGATCGTGATTCAAATCCAGTGGTTGCCTCTAACTGAATGGAAAGAGCACAGACAAAGCCTTAGTTTGTTTATTTATTTGGGGTTTTGTTTTAAAATTTCATATTTCAGTTTCACAAAGAAATGTTCAGCATTTTGTCCAAGCAATAATAAAATGACATCTTTTCATTTATAATATGACTCAAATCATATCGTGAAATCAGTATCATGAATCGCGCCACTTCGTGAGTTGAGTGAATTGTTACATCCCTAGGAGTGTGCGATATATATCGTCTTCGATAATATCGTAATTGTTGTTTTAACGATGTGCGATTTGACATTATCGAGTATTTTGCAAAAACCATTCAAAACATCCCTACAGAGCGCACGCGTACATTACGTGAAGTCTAGACTAGTGCGTGTGCGCATTTAGTGTGTTTTCTTTCACTGCATGATTCAGTCTATTAAAATGCATTTAGAATGATCACAAATTCAAGACATGATGGCAGAAAATGTATATATTTATACCACTTCATATAGTTATTCAATTTCACACGGAGTGCCGTTTTTCTCCAAAAATTACATTACTAAATGTAAGAATTCGACTCAAAAGATAATGGACACTTTTAGAAAAAATTGCTTTATAAAGGTAAAAATGCCCATAAAATGCAAAAATCAGTTTAAACTTATTGGAAAAGATTAATTTCTCTCAGTGTGAACTGACCACCACACAGAATATGAAAAATATTAAAAACTTTGAGTCAGCTGTCTTCGGCAGTCCTTAAGGTACCAGCACAATAACACACTCAGCAAAATATCGTCTAATTATCGTTATCGATAAAATCCCAGAAAATATCGAGATATAATTTTTTGTCAATATCGCACACCCCTATACATCCCTATTATTTATTATTTTATAGAAATAAAACTATTTTATGAATGATACGCTACCATTCGAAATTAAGAAGAGACATTTAATGTTACAAAAGGTTTCTATTTCAAATAAATGTTCTTCCTATTCTTTAAAGAATCCTGAAAAATAAAATGTATCACCGTTTTCACAAAAATATGAAGCAGCACAACTGTTTTCAACATTGATAATAATCAGAAATGTTTCTTGAGCAGCAAATCAGCATATTAGAATGATTTCTGAAGATCATGTGACACTGAAGACTGAAGTAATGATGCTGAAAATTCAGCTTTGATTACAGAAATCAATTATTTTTTACTATATATTCAAATAGAAAACAGTTGTTTTAAATTGTAGTAATACTTCACATTGTTACAAATTTTACAGTATTTTTGCTCAAACTCAAATCATTTTCATATGATCATTTCTAATGGGTCATGTGTTGCATAAGCTGTACGTAGGCCAACAGTGTGGTGTTTCTAAAATATTTTTCAGGACAATGTGTGTAGAACATATCATGAAAATAAAGGGCTAGAAAAAGCCCAACCTAATCTATTATGATCGTACATTCAATGCTGTTTGATGTTGTTTTGTGTTGTAGGTAGTTACATCACCACTATAGGAGTCGACTTCAAGATCCGGACGGTGGAGATTAATGGAGAGAAGGTGAAGCTGCAGATATGGGACACAGCCGGACAAGAGCGATTCCGAACCATCACGTCTACGTGAGTCAAACGCATGACGTGATCAAACTACTGCTGAGCTGAACGTGTCCTGTGTTCTTGACATGATCTGTGATTCATAATACAAAGGGTTTTTATTGCGAATCAAGAAATGTGTGAAAGAAAGCTTTGTACAGGAAGAATAAATCTTCCCCCAGTCTGAATACATTCTTTATGGTATTTCTCTTTGATATTAATAGAAATGGTCCTTTCATTCTTAGTTTCAGTAATACAATTTTAAGACATTGAACATGATGTTCCAGGATGTCTTTGTTTGCGGCTGTTGTGTGTGCCAGCGTGGCTGTGCCGCTCGCTAACAGAATGCTTCAGGGAATCTGTTTGATGTTCCTAATTAGTGCCGTAACGTTTTATAGCTACTGTTTGACTGCGGGTCAGCATCTACCATCGGCACTCTGGGACTGAAGCTGTCCTTGGGCTTTAAGTTCACACTTCCTGTGGCATGAGGATTCATTTGTTGTGATGTTCAGATGTATCTTATGTTTCCTGAAGCACACACCATTACATAATAAACTTAATTTGTGTAGAAGCGTTCATACAGAAATTGCTTAATAAAATACATTAATCAATAGTTTAAGATGAAGTTTTTACAAGACAAATCAAGGTTACTGGGAGTCTTAACAAGGTTTTTAAAAGTCTTAATTTGACCTTCAACAAATGAAGGCCTAAAAAGGTATTGAATCAAAGCAGAAAGTCTTGAATTTCTAAAGCAATGGCATTAAATGTTGCATCCGCTGCAAAATTTATTTTACGTTTTTAGTATTTTGTTTTGTTTTTTCCAATATAAACATCCTTAAGTCAAGATACATTTTCTTGAGATGCAAAATGAAGATATGAGGTCTTGTTTTCTAAAAATTTTACAAAATTAAATGAGTTTATGCCCAAACAAGAACAAATATCTGCCAATGGAATATAAAAACGTGTGTGTGTGTGTATATGTATATGTATGTATGTATGTGTATATATATATATATATATATATATATATATATATATGTATGTATGTATATGTATGTATATATGTATGTATGTATATACAGTGGGTACGGAAAGTATTCAGACCCCCTTAAATTTTTCACTCTTTGTTATATTGCAGCCATTTGCTAAAATCATTTAAGTAAAAA
>NW_015505642.1:667772-683634 GCF_001515645.1 Sinocyclocheilus grahami | reverse complement strand
TGTGTGTGTGTATATGTATATGTATATGTATGTATGTATATATATATATATATATATATATATATATATAAAAAAAATTTTTTTTTATATATATATATATATATAACACTAAATTAAGTTGGGTTTTTTTGAGCCCATTGACAATTTTCTTTTATTTTAATCACTTGATTTTCATAGATTTCTCATAAACAAGACTTAATTTGTTATTTTGCTTCTTAAGTAAATGTATCATATATATATATATATAAAAAAAAATTTTTATATATATATATATAACACTAAATTAAGTTGGGTTTTTTTGAGCCCATTGACAATTTTCTTTTATTTTAATCACTTGATTTTCATAGATTTCTCATAAACAAGACTTAATTTGTTATTTTGCTTCTTAAGTAAATGTATCTTGACTTAGGAAACTTTAGGCATTTTCACAGGAGAACAAGGCAAAAAATACAAACTTTTGCAGTGTGATCTGAAGATGCAGTAAAAGCTATTTCCGTATTCTAGTGGTTGGAAGGAGAGCTTTTCAAGGCAATTTTTTTTTTCTTTGAAGCATTGATAATACACGACATTTACGTTTAGAGACCATATTGACATGAAACTATTGTTACATTCAATTTATTCCTTACATTTTCTTTACTTGGTCTTAAGTCTTACATTTACTTCATAAAACCTGCAAAAACCCTCAACATTATGGCTTACATTAAAGTATTCAAGAGCTCAAACTACATTTATGCCTGTAAAATTGCAAAGACACTTTTTTGTAAGTTTTGGACCAGTGTTAATGTGGCATGGTTACGTGTGCGATGACCTGAAGCCAGATGGTCATTACGTAGCTAACAAGAAGGGAATGTGCGCCGCTTCATTAGTGTCTCGTTAGTGTGCGTAAGTATGTTTATGTGAGGTTTTGATCTGTTGCAGAACTGTGACAGGCTCGGTCAATGACAGAAGGGTTTGGTCACTCCAGGCCTCTCAAAGAGCTCTTTGTGTGTGAATGTCTTTGTGTCTGTGTTTGGAGATAGAAGACGGCCTGTGCTTTTAAAGACAGAGGTAGTTTTGGGCGATATGCTCCATAGTCCTATCGTCCTATCATCAGCCTGTGAGATCGCCGACACACGAAATCATCGTGCTAATTTATTTAATTATTTACTTGCTTAGTTTCATAGCTGTAGAGTGAACCAACTCCAGGGTAAGGTTAAAAGCAGCCAAATGTTAGTGTAATCTATCAACTACACATTATACCTTTTTAACCAAGTAGCATATGGATGTCATATCATAAAATATTTTTAATATGACTGAATTTGTATTGAACATGATCACAATTTAAATAAAAACATTGTAAGTTACTAATTATAATGCTTACATTTCCTCAACTATATTTAAACAGCAGTTACAGAAAACGAGCAAAGAACATTTACATTATCAAAGAACATCATCACTGACTTCAATTTAGCATAAGTTAATGAATCTTATACTTACATCGCACGTACATCTGCACTTTGTTTATGTTGAGAGAATTCGCAAGAGAGCAGAATTCAGTCAGCGAGCGCAACAATGACTCATCTGAGCGTCTCTGATTGGCCATTGCATTCATGAGTTCAACAGAATCGTGTGTGATTGGTTATAGCGTGCAACACTGTAAAAATGCGTAAAGAAATATGATGTGACAAATATGCCCTAAAATTAATTTGTGTCTGTGTTTGGAGATAGAAGACGGCCTGTGCTTTTAAAGACAGAGGTAGTTTTGGGCGATATGCTCCATAGTCCTATCGTCCTATCATCAGCCTGTGAGATCGCCGACACACGAAATCATCGTGCTAATTTATTTAATTATTTACTTGCTTAGTTTCATAGCTGTAGAGTGAACCAACTCCAGGGTAAGGTTAAAAGCAGCCAAATGTTAGTGTAATCTATCAACTACACATTATATCTTTTTAACCAAGTAGCATATGGATGTCATATCATAAAATATTTTTAATATGACTGAATTTGTATTGAACATGATCACAATTTAAATAAAAACATTGTAAGTTACTAATTATAATGCTTACATTTCCTCAACTATATTTAAACAGCAGTTACAGAAAACGAGCAAAGAACATTTACATTATCAAAGAACATCATCACTGACTTCAATTTAGCATAAGTTAATGAACTTTAAAAAACACTCCCAATTTAATCGGTGAAGCTATCTCTTATACTTACATCGCACGTACATCTGCACTTTGTTTATGTTGAGAGAATTCGCAAGAGAGCAGAATTCAGTCAGCGAGCGCAACAATGACTCATCTGAGCGTCTCTGATTGGCCATTGCATTCATGAGTTCAACAGAATCGTGTGTGATTGGTTATAGCGTGCAACACTGTAAAAATGCGTAAAGAAATATGATGTGACAAATATGCCCTAAAATTAATTAGATAATAATACTAGCCTAATAATAATAATTGTCTTGATATCGTCAAAGGCATCAGCCACAGACGATACACGATACTATAGTCTATTGGCACAACCCTAGTCACAGGGCAGCGCAACAATGACTCATCTGAGCGTCTCTGATTGGCCATTGCATTCATGAGTTCAACAGAATCGTGTGTGATTGGTTATAGCGTGCAACACTGTAAAAATGCGTAAAGAAATATGATGTGACAAATATGCCCTAAAATTAATTCGATAATAATACTAGCCTAATAATAATAATCATCTTGATATCGTCAAAGGCATCAGCCACAGACGATACATGATACTATCGTCGTATCGGCACAACCCTAGTCACAGGGCTATTCCTCTGTCCACTGTTGATTGCTGAGAGAAATTCTTGTTAATTTAAAGCTGAACTCTTTAAAACTCTTTATTTCCATGCTCAGGTATTACAGAGGAACCCATGGGGTCATAGTAGTGTATGATGTCACCAGTGCTGAATCCTTTGTCAATGTCAAGCGATGGCTGCATGAAATAAACCAGAACTGCGATGACGTCTGTCAAATATTAGGTGAGTTCTCCAGTAAATGCTCTACATGGTACATTTTATTTTATTTAAATATTATATTATTTTTGTATGTATATCTTGTTTTTTTTTTATGTATTTTTAAGTCCAGTTCTATTTGTAAACGACCACTGTTTTGATTGGCTAATATCTTTGCATATGAAATGTGGTGTAATTCACACTGTGGATAGTCATATGTTAATGAGCCCATGGTTGTGATATTATTTCCATGATATGAACACTTTAGTACATGAATTAGTAGACTTTATTAAGTCAATTCAATCGTGACTTCTGTATTAATTTCTGTTACATCTCTATCATTTTCTCACTTAAGTGGGCAATAAAAATGACGATCCAAACTCTAAGGTTGTGGAGACGAATGATGCACAGAAGTTTGCTGAGCAGATGGGAATCAGCCTGTTTGAGACGAGCGCAAAAGAGAACATCAGTGTGGAGGAGGTGAGTTCCTCAGGGCTCTGTATTAGGACCATTTGGATTGTGCTGTGAAACACCTAAAACTCGCTAGTGTGCAGCTTCCAGGTCTGGAAAACTCTCTAAAATGTACTTTTGCTCTGCTCTAGAATATTTAATTTCATATTTCACAGAATGAGCACTTGAATAATCAATCACTTGTGCACATCCCTAGTTGAAAGTAGTCAAAACAAAATTGTAATGACCTGATGTATGTCTCTGTGTGTCATCTATTTTACAGCGACTTCAAACGCGGCTCATCTAATCAGATTTTATAGCTGTATATGTTGTATGAAGTGTGTTAATATTTATTCGAATCAGTTTTGGAGGGTGCAATAACATATCCGTGTGTGTTTCTGGTCTTTGTGTAGATGTTTAACTGCATCACAGAGCTGGTGCTCCGGGCAAAGAAAGAGTCTGTGGCCAAACAGCAGCAGCAGAACGATGTGATTAAACTCAGCAAGAATAGCAAACGAAAAAAAAAATGCTGCTAGTGGATGGACAGATGTTCCTCTGCACGGCGATCTGCACACGCAGATGGACTGTGATCATCTCACTTAAGATTTCACAAAAACACAGTGCGGAAAAATGCAGTCCTTTTTGGACCTAGACAAACCACAGTGACTTTTTAAAAGAAAATGTACAGATTTTATCAGAGTCGAGGAGTTTTATGTGGAATTTGTGATATTTAATAAAAGATCCTCCTTCTTTATTGAAGGACCAGCAACCTGACGTGATCACCAAACCATGCAGGTTCTTGTATGCTTACTCTCTGTATACTCTACAGTGATTATATATCTCTATTATCCACCATCTCAGGAGTGATTTTTATTTACGTCTTTATTTTGCTTATCTTTCTCTCTTTTTTTTGTGGAATGCCATTGTTTTTGTCTGCAAGAACAATTTGGGCCTTTTTTCCCCTTTTTGCGTTCTTTACCTCTTTTTTTTATTATATGAAAGCATGCAATTACTCACCATGGACTCAAAAGGAGACAGATGCCAACAACTTTGAGTTTTTATTAGTTCATTTTTAGATAATATCAATTAAGTGATCCATCATGGGTTTTTTCTTTTTTTCTCAAGCCTGTTTCATTGGGTGAACCTCGCAAAAAAAGCATCTCCAGGTCACATTTAAAAATGTAAATTCTTACATTTTTGCATAAAGAATATGAAGCCTATGTTTAGGATCAAGCACATTTCATCCGAAATTCTCATTGCCAATGCAAGAAATTTGATGTTTATAAATTGTAAAGTAATTATACATCATGATAGTATTTGTTGTACTTCATTTAACTGATGCTTGTTTAAAGACATTTTTGTATCATTTGATATTTTTTGCTGTAGTACATTAAAAATGACTATTATAGCAATGAGAATTAAAACATCTGGATGTGTTTCAGTAATGTGCATTAAAAAGAGCATTAGCATTAATCATCATGAAAATAAAGTCAATAAAAAAAAACAAGTCTTAAAGTAGGCTTCATTTCTTCATGGAAAATGTGATTTCTTTTTGTCCTTTAGATGTGCATGCTTTCATGAGATTCACCGCATTAGTTCAGGCTTCGGGTCTTCATGATGTGGACAGCAGAGCTTCTTTGACATTCACAGATGTCTTCTGGCTCGTGTTTTTCTGCTTTTGTTTTTCCCGTGAAGATGAAGAGGATGAGCGTGGATGATGCTGCCGTAATCTCAGAACAGTCCTCTCCTTCAGTGTTGCCATACAGTTCTCCTCCGTATCAGCCATTTTCCGACGCTGGAGTCGCATCTTTGGGTTTGTGAATGCATTCAATGAAGCTGATGTTAAGAACAAGATTGCATCATTTACATCTCATGGAAGAGCGACGTTGTTGTGCCATATGAGGTTGAATGAAGCACAATCATCTGGACCAGGAAGACGCTGATACAGGCAAGGTTTAAAAACATAATCACCGTGTTTATGCACAGTTGCAAAGGGTGTATTGCTAATATGAAATGTAATATGTTTTTGTATGTGGTGTTTAAGCCAAATGGGTGAATCAGAATCTTACATTTCTTGAATATGCTATTGACACTTTTACCGAACAGTCTTTATGGCAGGTCCACATTTGACAGATGGCAGATACCTTTGCCATCACTCTGTGTGATCTTCCATTGGTGTCTCTATGGAGGTGAATCTCACAAAAACATGACCATGTCCCAATTCACCTTAAAAGAAAAATATATTTTTCATAAAGGAAATGAAGCTGATTTTTAGGCACCTTAATATTGTTTTTTTGGCATTAAAATTGTAATGTAAAAATGTAGCATTTTTTGCAAAGAATTAAAAAGATTTTTTTAAATGCATCTGCATTAAAGTCATTACATTTTTTTCCTCCATAAACGTGAAGCCAATTTTTAGGCACATAATTTTTTAGGCTTATGTTCTTGTTTTGCATTAAAATGTTAATGTAAAAATTTAAAATTTTTGCAGATTAAGTAAATACATGAATTTGGTGTTTTTAATTATGTGAATTGAAGTCATTATGAAAGAAAAAGTTATTTTAACTTTTCTTTTTTTTTTTTTTGCATTATAGTGTTAATGTAAAGATTTTTTGCAGATATTTTTTTTAATGTAATGCAATGAATTTAGAGCTGCATTAATTACAATAAATAGTACTATGATACATAAATGCTTTAAAATTGAAATATGCAAAACAAAGAAAAAGATTAAGCAACCTAAAACGGGTTTCATTTTTTTTAAATTATTTTTTTAATATCTAAAATTTAATTTAGTTTTTGAGTGGTTTTGTGAGATTCACCAATAGAAATATTTTCATGATTTGTATTAATTCATTAAGCCAAAACACACCACAAGCCCAGGCTGTGCTGTGAGCCAAATTCAACCCAGTCATAAAAACAAAGAAAAAGATTAAGCAACCTAAAACGGGTTTCATTTTTTTATTATTATTTTTTTAATATCTAAAATTTAATTTAGTTTTTGAGTGGTTTTGTGAGATTCACCAATAGAAATATTTTCATGATTTGTATTAATTCATTAAGCCAAAACACACCACAAGCCCAGGCTGTGCTGTGAGCCAAATTCAACCCAGTCATGTGATATCATAAGTGTGCGTATGCATGCACGTTTGACATATTCGCACATGTCCATGTGAACTGTGCTGGTTGAAACACTTTTTTCAGCTGTGGTTATATTATACACTGGAGAAAAGAAATGTATAGTGGACCTCCCCTTTATGAATTAAATCATTAATAAATATTTTAAGAATTAATATTTGGCACAAGCATGTTTGTCCTTGTCTTTATTAAGCATCATCACGTTGCACATTTGTTTACATGCTTTGCTCTTCTCAATGTTTATTGCAGGACTGCGACGATTCATCAGGGTTATTACTGGAATAACTGATGATTGAGAAACTTTTGCGTTTCTATTTTTTTATTCTGATGCATCACAGTGCGTTCCACATCTTTTTAAACATGGACGTATGTTTATGTCTACATTTGTATATAACTTGGTATTTTAAAGGAATCTGTTGGAAAAACAAGAATTTAATAGTTTTAAAAACACACTGGATCGAACTTACTTACCACGGTATTACTTACAAATGTACAGATACATACAATTTTGTCTGCAGTCTGTGTCTGGAAGTGAAGAATATTACAAAATGCGATATATATTAGCTGTGTGTGATAATTACCTTTAAGTCCATTTGGCACTTTTTCTCTGTTTTATTCAAAGTAATAACAGATCATTTAATCGGCATGACTTAAGTATCATTTTTACTTTAAATGTAGTGAGGCTCATGTTGATATGAAGTTGTTTTTTAGCAGCCATTTTTAAGATTTACTGCAAAGATAAAGTGTTTGAGTAGATATATGTATGTTTTTAATGTTAATTTTCAGAAAGTGCATTTCAGGAAGGAAACTTGGCACGAATGAGGCTGGTGAAAACCATTAATATTTGCTTTATACAATATTATTTACTCGGATAGCCCCCCCCCCCCCTTGTATTCCATGTAAAATAGCTTTTTGAATTGTTTATATAACAATCAGACCAACAGGATTCGGATAAAATTGCTTAATACTCAATATTTCTATTAAAATAATTTATCAAATGTCCATTGATCTTATTCAAACAACTTGTTTTTGTCTTATGAATGAAATGTACCGTACATAGAAAGGTGTGCACATCCACTCACATGCATGAAGACCTAGTGATACAGGAACTAGTAGTGTTCGTTTGAGCGACTGGTGACATTTACAGAGAGGATTTGTAGAAATGGTGGATGACCGTAGGAAAAAATGCATTCACAACAGCAGCTCGCACAGATTTAAGACAGACGAGAGACTTGCAAAAACTGTTTAAATGGCAAAAGTTGAGCAGTACAAAGACAATGTGATGAGACGCTTACAGAACAGTGAGTAAAACGCAAGAAAAGAATCTAAAGAAATGACATTGAAATGTTTTTTACATACAGAACAACAGAAGAGAGATGATTAATACTATAAACGCGGCTGCTGTCTGGAAGATTTAAACCACTGCTAATATAACAGCGTGTTTCATTCATCCGCCGTCAGACAGGAGAAGCACTACAGGCATTAATGAAAACGTCCAAAATAATTATAAACATCTGATCCTTATTAAATCACCTTTGTCATATACATCAGCATCAGTTTGGAGCTTTCAAATGCAATTTTCTAAAGTGGCATTTAATGTAATTTGGAGTAAAATGTCATTGAGATTTTGCTTCAGTGATATTTAAATGTCAGAGGATTTTTTTAAAAGCCATTTTAACAAGCTTTTAAAAGGGGACGAGAATATTTACATGCACAAATGTACATTTTATGCATGAATTTTGTTCAAATATTCTGAAAATTGAAAGTTGTTTCATGTGCAATTTAAGTCACATCTATTGAATTATGCATATTTGTGCAATTTCTGTATTTGCATACTAAAAATGGTCACTATGGTGAATATTCATATGACCAGTGTTGGGTGTAATGCATTACTAAGTAATTAATTACTGTAGTTGCATTACTAAGTAATTAATTACTGTAGTTTAATTACTTTTCTCTTGAAAAAAAGTCAAGTAAGGGATTACTCTTAATTTTCCAGTAATTACAGTTACTTCTGATGTAATTGCATTAAGACTCTAGAACAATTCTATATAAAACAATAGTGGATTTAACATCAAAATTTAACTTCTAATGTTAAAATGTATGTTTTTAATGTAACCTTCTCCCTTTAAATTCTTTGGTCAGTTCAAGCATAATTTATGCAGTTTTGTATTATTTATTTGAAAGAATTAAAGGAGCAGTTTCATGTCTACACTGTAAAAAATGATTGTGATTATAACAGTAAAAGACTGTAAAAATGCTACAGTAAAAACCTGTTAACTGGTTAACAGTAAGTTTCCATACTATATACGGTGAATAAATGTAATAGAAAAAGTCATTGTATAATTTACAGTGAAAAACCGTAAATTGACACTCCCAGAATTCCTTGCATGACACTTCATATTTTTTTTTTTTTGTTGTTGAAATAACGTTTCTTCGTTTTTTCTTATTAGATGTGTACATTAGGGTTTAATCTTACACCTAATGTTGTTAAATTAATGTTTATTGCATTATTTCAGTATCACGTATGTCACCATGATGGGGTTTAGTGTTAGTGTGAATGACATTGTGCACCTTCTATATAGAAGTATTGCCCTCGTCAGCTCGTAGAAAAGCTGTTTGTGATGAGCTTTGGTTCATCATGTGACTTTCTCATCACCACCAGTCTTTGGTGGTTATCAGTGCATTACAATGGTTCAAAACAGATATTAACACTTCAATATGATGGTTTATTAACATTACATCAGTTAATGAAATACGGTATTTTGTAAATTTAAGTTAAATCTGTAAAACCTAAAATGTTGCTACCATATTTTTTACGATGAAGTTCTGGCAACCACAGCTGCCGGTATTTTACCGTAAATGTCACAGATTTTTTTTTACAGTGTATCCTTGTATTGTTCAGCTGGCCGAGGCTGACATGGGATTTAGAAAGTAATGAGTAATGCAATACTTTTTAGAGAGAGTAATTAGTACAGTAATCTAATTACACTGCTTAGATGTCATTTGTAACTAGTAATGAATTACTTTTTAGGGTAACTTACCAAACACTGTATATGACTTTGTTCAAATGAAACTTTTATCCTCGTTGACCTGTAGTACCTCTCCTACAGACCGGATCGGATCAATCCTCACTGTGATGTATTGGGTCTGGATGGAGAGTTTTCAGATGGTTTACATTCAGTTCTAATCAGACAGCGATTCCAGTGAATCCTCCGGAAACACTTTACAAACCAGACCACACGACAGACAAGCGCTTACATGGAGATTGTTCTAAAAAAGTTGATTTATCATTCAAAAGTTATACATTTACAAATATATTTATTCCTTTTTTTTTTTAAATTCCAAACCTGTTTGTGTCTTTGTACGTATAAAAAAAATCACTCTTTGGGTTTCTCCGAGCCAAAAAACACCTTTGCGAGAAAGAAGACCGCTGCATAGCTTTGCTCAAAATCTGCCCGACTTTCACTGATTGAACCCAAAAAAAACACACACACACACCGAACACAAGACAGAAAACACACCCAATTACAGCTCACGATCAGGACACAAGTGCTCCCTTCATTCTCATAGACTGGAGGAAGTACACCCTAGAAATGACCCGGGCTGCGTTCAGAATAACATACTAGCATACTACACTCTCAGAAATAAGGTAAAGAACTGTCACTTGGGGTACCCTTTCAAAAGGTACTATTTAGGGGTAAATAAAGGTACAAAGATGTACCTTTACCTTTAGATGTACCTTTTAGCTTTTGTCTCTTACTGTAGTGCCCCAGTAACGATTTTGTACCTTTTTTTCTGAGAATGTAGTCATATTATGCCTGCAGTATTTTTTGTATGCATGAGCTATTTCAGTTACCAAAGATATACAGCACTCTGTATTGAATATGTTGTCCTACAATGCACTTGACTTGACCTTCCATTTACTGTGCGACAAATGAAACAGAAGTAATATCAACTATTTAACATTTCTACACCGTAAGAAAAAAAATCTGTAAAAAAGTGGGAAAAGGTACTGGTGATGTTCTGCCAGGACGTTATCTGTTAAGTTCACAGACATTTTCTTTAACCCTGAAGTACAACACAATGCAATGTATAATTCAAGATATGGGTAAATCAACAGGGAAAATTCTGGCCTATTAACACAGTACCTTATTTTTACAGACTTTTCTCAGTGTAGTGACATATGTTTGACAATCTTTTTTTTTTTTTTTTTAATGAATTTAAAAAAAATTCAATTTGAATTTTTGGTGGCTACTACACTAAAAAAATGCTGGGTTAAAAAAGGACAAACTCAGCTATTGGGTTGTTTTGACACAGCTATTGGGTGTTTTGACCCAGCTATTGGGTTGTTTTGAACCAGCTATTGGGTTGTTTTGACCCAGCTATTGGGTTGTTTTGACCCAGCTATTGGGTTGTTTTGACCCAGCGGTTGGGTTGTTTTGACCCAGCGATTGGGTTGTTTTGACCCAGCGGTTGGGTTGTTTTGACCCAGCGGTTGGGTTGTTTTGACCCAGCGGTTGGGTTGTTTTGACCCAGCGGTTGGGTTGTTTTGACCCAGCGGTTGGGTTGTTTTGACACAGCTATTGGGTGTTTTGACCCAGCGGTTGGGTTCAAAACAACCCAATAGCTGGGTTTGTCCCTTTTTAACCCAGCATTTTTTAGAGTGTATGTTACATTCTGCATACAGTGGCACATTATTTGTCTTTTAAAAAACAGTGTGTGTGTATACTGCGCAGTAGGCAGAACACTAGTATTTCATTCTGAACACAGCCGCAGTTTCAGTGCATCTCAGAGGATTGAGATTTTCTAACGGTGAGTATCATCTAATGGTGTCTTTAGTTTGGTGTTTCTCTCTGATTTATACTGCTTGTATGTGTGTATAGTTTTTCAGACGCAGTCTACAAGTTCCAACTCAACACTTCTGCTCTTTGGTTCATTGGCGTCAAACTGTGACGCACACGGTCTGAAGTTTGTTATCAAGCAGTCCTGAGAACATTTTCTCCAGAAATGTGCTAAAAAACAAGCAGGTACATTTGATAAACCAGCCACAACGCATTTACGCTAACAATTTCTTGTTGCATTATTATTTGTATATGTTGCGTGCTTTTATAAGTTTTTGATTCTAAGCAGCTGCTGAAAGTTAATTTTATATAATATTCATGTGGTTGTTAAAAAGTTGTTTTTTAATCTAAAATGCCTCTGTGAATGAACCAAAGAGCAGAACGTCTGTAGCTGTTTTTGATTTTAATGTTGCAGCGTTCAAACATTATCTATAATCAGGCCCACACCCAATCTGTGTCCGAAAATTTAGGCCGATTTATGACATTCACGTCGTGCTACGCCCTTCATATTTTCAATAATACTGCAGTACTCTCATATTACTCTCATAAATCAGCACACATAAAATGCAAAAGACGTCCACAGATTCTGCCTGGGCCTGAAACTACATCGTGATGCTGAAACCTTTGTCCTGAACCGTCTGAAGTCCAGTTCATCCTGAGTTGAGTCTCTAGCGAATGCCGTGATTGGTCGGTGAGCGGATGTGCCTCCGTGAATCTCTGGCAGTGAGGTGAGGAGAAGCTTTTCGAGGCACTCGCAGGGGAAACAGACTTCTGATAGGACTGGAGAACCCAGGGTTCTGGGAACCCTGTTGAACAGACCCTGACACATGGCTTCACCCTATCGGACGACGACCGTGTCTCAAGATTTGTGTTCCACTCCTAAAGCTTTCTGAGGGAGGATTGTGGGTACAGATAAAGTGCAAAATGGCTCAAAGCCATCAGAGAACTCGGTTTGTCAGTGCCGTGGTTCTCAACCAGTGGCTCGTGACCCAAAAATAAGTGGTTTTACAGTCAATTATTGGGTGCTGAGAGCATAAAACCATTGATGCATTATTTAAAAAAAAAAAAAAACGGTAACACTTTTTCAAATTTTAACCTTTATGTATAATGCATTATAAAGGTATTCATAATGTACGTTGTAATACATTCTATCTTTTCAAAAATAATTGCAAGCAAAGTTAAAATGCATTGTGATATTTGAAGGTTTGTCATATTTTAATGCATTTTACTCTCTGAAGGTGTAACAATGAATAGAGAAGTATGATAATGTATTATACTGTAACTGTGGTTACAATTATTCATGAGATCATGCAATGCATTATAAGGTGCATTGCAAGGCATAATTAATGCATTCAAACTACTTTAATAATGCATTATATATAAAGACTTGGTGTTACCAAAATATTTATGCCTAAGATTTATGTATTTGCATTAATTGCATAAAATTTCAATCTGTTTGGATTACACAGTTTTAACATAAATTAATAACCTTAATGCAATAATGTAATAAATGCAATGCATATTTGTCAGTCAAACACAAATGAAGCCGATAAGAAACAGGTAAGATTTCTGTAATAGTATTAATAAACTGAATGTGTTTTAAAAACACAGTAACCAGGTTTATACATTTAAATGGATTTACTCCAATTGGAGTTTTAACAAAAACAAACTAATGAACTTGATTTAGTGCATATTTGTCAGTCTTGCATAAAGGAAACAGAGAAAGAGGAAAATTAAAGATCAGATTAAAAAAAAATATATATTTTATTAAAATAATTTTTAAAATGTGTTTATTCAAATTGCTTAGAATCAGCACAAATCTGTTTATTGTGAAAACAATTCAGTTAAAATGAATGAAAATAGTTAAAATATGGCTAGCTGTGGAACAAGAAAATATTCAATTAGTTAAATTGTACTAATTTTTTGATTAATTAATGAGACATATATAAACCTGGTTATTGTGTATTTAAAATGCATTCAGTTCATTAGTACTATTACTGAAATCTGACCGGTTTCATTTACGTCTGACTGACAAATTTGCATCACATTAAGTTTTTTATGCTAATACTGTGTAATCCAAATGGATGGAAATTTTATGTGCAATTCAAACACATAAATCTAAATTTAGATCTAAATATTTTTGTGAGCGCATCAATGTAACCAATTAATGCATTTCAGTGTTTGATTTTAAAGATATTTTTGTTAATTTTGTACAATAAATAATGCTGTCTTTTGATGAGCAAAACCAGTTGAGAACCACTGATCTGGTGATTTTGACTTTCTTTCTGTCGTTTGTTGTACCCTTCTCTCACGTCTGTTCTCACACTCTCTTCCTCCATGTCTTCAGATAATCTCAGTTCTTCTTGAAGAATGAAAAGAGGCGCTTGTCTCCGTCCGAGAGGCGATGCGCTCGTCTGGATGGAGCTCCTCCTCGTGACCCGCTGAAGGAGTACGGAGGATCCTTCCACTCCTCCTGGTGTTTATCCATCAGTTGTTGATCGATAACTCTGTGCATATCATCCTGAGGGAGAGAAACAGACATCAGGGCTTCATCTGAAGACAGAAAAGAGCCATCGACAGACAGACAGAGGTGAGTGAGAATGGATGAACGTGAGTCCTGCGACATGAAAGCTGTTTTCACACTTGTTTTACATTGTTTGGTCTGAACCAGAACTCGATTCACTTCCAGTGTTGTTATATTAACAAAACTAAAACTGTTAAAAATCAGTTTTGGTCATTGAAATCAATCTGAAATGAAATAAAATCTAAATATTACATGAATAAAAAAACGTAAACCTAAATGTCTTAAACAAAAATTAGAAATGCTGCCTTGGCAACTATCTGAAATATGAAGTTGAAGTACTAACATTATTAGAACTCAAATTAAAATTAAAATAAAAATAAAAACTGACAAAAGCACATAACAAAACCTAAAATAACAAAAATAAAAGCTAATTCAATCTATTAATAAATACTATAAAAGTAATATAATAATAAAATAAACAAATAAATAAAATAATAATAATAATAATAAAAAACTTTCCTTCTCAACATCAGCCTATTTTCACATTCAAGAGAAGACCCCAAAAACATAACTAAAACTGGAATAAAAATAAAGCTAAACAGAAATATTTATATATATATATATATATATATATATATAGAACTAAGAAAAACATTTCTGAATTTACTGAAACCTAATCTAAAATTGAAAGTATAAAAATAAAAGCAAATTCAAAAATATTAATAAAAAGTAAATAAAAATTAAAAATAATACTGTTCTTTTCACATTATCATTCAGAATACACCAAAAATATTACCAAAACTTAATCTAGAATAAAAATAAATTAAAGCTAAATAGAAATATATTTTTAAAAGCTAATAAAAGTGACAGAAGCACATAAAAATACCTAAACTAAAATTAAAATTGAAAATAAAAAGTAAAAGCTAATTTTAAATATTAATAAATACTATAAAACTATAAAAAATAATACTAAAACAACACACTGCTGGTCTCTTTTCACAAAAGCAAAAGCTTCTAATCGTCTTAATGTTTGTTCTAGTATGAAAATGCCCTGAAGAGCCACAGCACGATGACATGAACGATGACCTCGTGACCTCGTGACCATGGATACGGGTTGGACGGTGAACCCGAGCTCACCTCTAAGGCAGGAGGGAGTTATCATAGGGGAGAAGGGGTCTGTATGGAAGCTGAGAAAGGCCACTAGATCAGAAACCACAAGAGCCACACAGTGAACAGCCCTGAGGAGGCAAACTGCAGGCGGGAGAGAGAGAAGGCAAGCTAAGAGTTAAACACACATTCACGGGACGCGGGTGAGAAAGAGCGACAGAGGTAGAGTTCATCTCGGATTTAATACTGAACTGAGAGGAACAGACGACACACGTTCATACACTCAACAAAGAGTTCAACAACCCATGCCACATCAGTATGTGCTGCATTTCTCCATCAGGGATCATTTTTCAAATCTATCATTATATGATTATTGCTGTGATCTTTATAATATGAACATTAACTGGTGTTCGTTTAGCAGTGATAATATTTTAGAAAGGTTGTCATGTACAAAAGTTGAGACAACCATTTTTATCAGGACAATTTGAAGGACTTCTTTTAAGAGATGGAGCCACAATTTTATCACAAGCGCATTTAAAGATTCGTTTATAGAGTTGTATGCGGGTCAAAGATGAGACGTCCCATTTTGATGTTCACATAAAATTTAATTTACAAAAGTATTTTATATACATAGAAAGCATATTAAATGCAAGGAAAGTGTCTACTTTAATGTTTATAACTTTTGCAAATAACTTTTGTGGAAAAAAAAAAAATCGAAATATGCATGAAATAATGTTCCATCGTCATTCAGAGTAACAGATTTATTTATGTAAAAATGAAATAATATACTTATTCTGACCTGTACTTATTAATATATACTGTATATATATATATATATATATA
>NW_015505642.1:657268-667644 GCF_001515645.1 Sinocyclocheilus grahami | reverse complement strand
TATATATATATATATATATATATATATATATATATATATATATATATATAAGAAAAAGACTAATACTTAATGTTATTATATTTTAAATGATTATAAATATCTTGCTGACAAATGGATAAAACCTAGTGGTAAAATATAATGATAGTGGCAAAGATTGGTAAAGTTACAATTACAATTAATTAGTATTTTATTAGTTTATATGAACTATTGTTACACTGAATGACATTTTAGTGGGTGTCTTCAGCAAATCGAGGTAAGAATGTATGATAGTCATTCTTTTGTGCTCTGAAAAATTAAAATGAAACAGGACACATTCTAATGTATGGGGGAAAAAATATTTAAAATGGTATTAAAGGGTTAGTTCACCCAAAAATAAAAATTAGGCTGCGTTTTACTCACCCCTGATGCATATATGACTTTCTTCTTTCAGACAAATCCAGTCGGAGTTATATTACAAATTTTTAAGTATTAAAGATTAAAAGTCTTTGATCTTTCAAGCCCTATCGTTGCACTCAGCGGGTGTTGCATTGCTTCTGTCCAAAAGACGTGAAATAAAAAGCACCCTTCCACAAAAAAAAAGTGTCTCACACGGCTCCGGGGGGTGAACAAAGGCCTTCTGTAGCGAATCGATGCGTTTTTGTAAGAAAAATATCCATATTCAAAACGTAATAATCACTTGAATCTAGCTTGCGCTCACTGTTGTGCACTGGAAGCAGTTCCGGACGGATGACGTATGGAGGTCAGCGCTGCGCATGCTCCGCTCAGAAGTGATGCACGCGGAGAGATCGAAACTAAACAACGGTCACTAATTAGAAGTACAAAACAAGGATTTGTAAAGAAGAATGTTCGTGTGTGACACTTTATTTAATGGAAAGGTGCTTTTTATTTCACGTCTTTTGGACTGAAGCAATGCAACACCCGCTGAGCGCAACGATAGAGCTTGAAAGGTCAAAGACAATTTTTATATAACTCCGACTGGATTCGTCTGAAAGAAGAAAGTCATATACACCTAGGATGCATCGGGGGTGAGTAAAACGCAGCCTAATTTTTATTTTTGGGTGAACTAACCCTTTAACCTTTTGTTGTTTTTTAAATCTTTTTTCTTTGTATTTATTGCCTGTGAGACTGATATTGCTATAAATATAAATACAACCAACCAACCAACATCATGTACAATAGTAGCCTGAAACGATGACTAAATATATATTTGATTATTAAATATAATATTTGATTATTGCTTAAAATTAACATGAAGAGTACAGTATAGGCGACGTCATTTTAGAGCACATTTTGATTTTTGAAAATAACAAAACATTTCTTGTGTTAAAATGGCGTGCATTTATGAATTGTGTGCTGTAAGATAAGTCAATAAGGTCAGTGTTGACTTTAAACATAAAAGGCAGACAGAGAGAAAGAGGCTGACCGCTGCTATTCATTACAGCTCAGCATCATAAAAAGCTCATTCACTGCTACTGAGGTCAGTGTTAATGAATGTCTTTTCACAGAACGAGGGTTACCATCTTATGTTAGCACAAAATGACATCTTCCGCAAAGCTTCATGGGATGAATAGTTAATGTATTCCCCTGTAATTTGTATTTTACCCTATAATTGACATCTTTTACCTTTGCATTTGTTTCTAATATGCATTTTTATTTTCTAATACAATTTTGTAATGTGACTGATCTCAGAGCTGAAACACTCAGATGCAGACTTGAATGCCTGACCAAGGCACGGCAAGCATGCAGTCCTGATCTACTCGACCTTCTGATCATTTTAAATCATTCAGGATATGACGTTACAACCAAGCCACCATTGATTACTTTTGACTCTTTCCCTTAAATAACATAAATTCAACCTTTCAAAGAAGGTGGTGCTCCAAGTAATATTAAAAATGATCTTCTATTGCAAATTCATAATTTCAGGGAAAATGGATTGTTAGTCATTTTAACAGGAAAAGGTATGTATACAAATGCTACAGTTAAAACTTGTGATTTTAACCGTATAAAAGTTATAAGTTAACTTTATTAAATTAAGTTGCTTTACCAAATATATATATATATATATATAATTTATAATAATATATATATTTTAAAAGACAATATATGTAATGCTTTTAGAGGTATTTTTAAAGTTCTAGTTCTAGTATTCAGTGTTGTTTTAGTATCATTGATATGTTATTATAGTTTTTGTTTATATTTCAATTATTATTTTTATATGTCCTGGTTTTATTTTCATTTAAATTTTGTAGTACTTTTTTGTGTTTTTGTCATTTTCAAAAATTTTATTTTTTTTTGTCATTTTTAGGGTTTTCTTATGTCTAGTTTCTATACATTTTTTGTTTTTCATTTAGTTTCTAGCTGAAATAAAATGTTTAATTTTTATATTTGTTATTGTTATTTGCTTAACCTTATTAAATTAAGCTGCCTTACCATATATAAAGAAAATATATATTATATATTCCAAGACAATATATGTAATGTTTTTAGAGTTCAGTAGTCAGTGTTGCTTTAGTATCATTGACGTACTATTATAATATATCATTTTTGTTTATATTTGAATTAGAATTCTTTATATGTTCTGGTTTTATTTTAATTTTAAATTGTTAGTATTTTGTTGTGTGTTTTTTATCATTTTATTCGTTTTTTGAATGTCTAGTTTTTATGCGCTTTTTTATTTTAGTTTAGTTTCTAGCTGAAATAGAATGTTTAATTTTTATATTTTATTGTAATTTGCTTAACCTTATTAAATTAAGCTGCCTTACCGTATATAAAGTACATTATATCTTTATATTTTCTGTAAAGCTGCTTTGCAACGATTTGCATCGTGAAAAGCGCTATACAAATAAACTTGAATTGAACTGAATATCTTACAAGACAATACATGTAATGCTTTCAGAGTTTTTTTTTTTATTTTACAGTAAATTTTTTTTTGTCATTTTTAGGGTTTTCTTATGTCTAGTTTCTATACATTTTTTGTTTTTCATTTAGTTTCTAGCTGAAATAAAATTTTTAATTTTTATATTTGTTATTGTTATTTGCTTAACCTTATTAAATTAAGCTGCCTTACCATATATAAAGAAAATATATATTATATATTCCAAGACAATATATGTAATGTTTTTAGAGTTCAGTAGTCAGTGTTGCTTTAGTATCATTGACGTACTATTATAATATATAATTTTTGTTTATATTTGAATTAGAATTCTTTATATGTTCTGGTTTTATTTTAATTTTAAATTGTTAGTATTTTGTTGTGTGTTTTTTATCATTTTATTCGTTTTTTGAATGTCTAGTTTTTATGCGCTTTTTTATTTTATTTTAGTTTCTAGCTGAAATAGAATGTTTAATTTTTATATTTTATTGTAATTTGCTTAACCTTATTAAATTAAGCTGCCTTACCGTATATAAAGTACATTATATCTTTATATTTTCTGTAAAGCTGCTTTGCAACGATTTGCATCGTGAAAAGCGCTATACAAATAAACTTGAATTGAACTGAATATCTTACAAGACAATACATGTAATGCTTTCAGAGTTTTTTTTTTATTTTACAGTAAAGTTCTAGTTCAGTAGTCAGTAAAGTCAGTGTTATTTTAGTATCATTAATATACTATTATAGTTTCAGTCTATATCTGAATTAGATTTTTTAAAATATATTTTCTGTTTATTTTCATTTTAAACTTTTTGTAATTTTGTGTATTTTATCATTTTTATTCGCTTTTTAATATGTCTAGTTTTTATAAAGTTATTTTTTATTTAGTTGAAATAAAATACGTTTATTTGTCATAAAACTTTACTTTACTTAATGTTTATTTTAGTTAATAATAATAACCCTGGTACTTGTGTTATTATGATGTATGGAATTTCTCTTGTTTAGCTAGTGTTTGCATTCACATTTTATTTATTATTATTTCTAGACACTTCCAGAAACCCAGACTGTTGAAAGAGTGCACTTTATATGCACATCAGCTTTTTGACGGACCATTTTCTTTCAGGCTGATCTGATCTGAGGTCAGAGGTGTTTTGTGTGCACCACTGTGTGTGTGTGTGTGTGTGTGTGTGTGTGTGTGAGTGAAACCAACCTGCCAGGCTTCTAACTGCTGAGACAGGTTGAGTTTCTGCTGTATCGCATCCAACAGCTGACTGTTCAAAGACATGATGTCTATCTTACACTTCGCCAGCTCCATCTCCACGGCTTTCTTCCTGTAACGGGGAAAAGAAGAGTTACTAGAACAGCATCTGAGGTTAATGTTACAGGCTGCAGAAACTCATATGTGTAAAAACTAAAATAATGTTTCTGAGATTAGACATGTTTATTGAACTCAAGACATCTAAAGGGTTATTCTCTCTCTCTCTCTGTCTAACGTAGCTGTACAAAACTGCAGAAAAGGACCCTTTTGAGATGTTCTCACAAGGAAAATGAGTTCATAAAGATACTGAATAATGTCTTTATTCCCTTCTAAAAATGAAAACAGTTGTATTTTAGTGGTTAGTGGTGTTAGTAGTTTTTAGTTGCATTGCTATATGCAGTTGCTCACTGGTAAAATAGTAAATCTGATCAAGGAAGGAATAATTCACATCTGTAGCTGTGCAGAATGAGCCTTGTGAAAAACAAGTGTGCTTAATTGTATTGAATGTGCACTTGTAATTAAAAAAGTTAAAAACTTTACTTCCAAATAATACTACATTAATGAAATAAAAGGCTACTTAAGTGCACTTATAAAAAGGTACACTTTGAAGACTATATATTTCTTAACAAACTTAAGTACACTTTCAAAAAGTTCATTTGGAATACAATATAACATTCAAACTTAAGTTTTACTTTAAAGTGCATTTATATTTAACATTTATATCTTTTTAAGTTTTAAAGTTGTGCTTTAAAAAAGTACACTTATTTGCACACAAAATACTTACTAACATACTAAATCACATGTAAAGTACTTGATTACAATTTTAACTGTAGTGTGTTATTCAGTATTATATTTAAAGTTAATATATTTTAAATATAGAAAACTGCAAGGTGATCATTACAAATGTGTAAATACAAATATTTAAATACATGACAAGATTCAAAAGAAAAAACTTTAAAAGAATATACTTAAAGTCCCCATGAAATCAAAATAAAAGTTGTTTGGGTGTTAGTATCAATATGTTAGTCTTAAGGTTATCTATAAGGCAGTGTGCTCCAAAACAGTGACAAAATTTGCATTTAGAAGATGTAAGCATTCAAAGCTTGCAATACGTCACTTCCGCCAAAATGGCTCAACGATTTTTTTGACGTCACATCGTACTTCAGCTTCTCATCAAACTTTCTGTCCAATCAACTGCTCTCTAGAATCCGAAGCCCCGCCCCCTACACTATAAAATAGACGCTGAAGCCGTGGCTGAAATCGGTCACTTGTCCACAGAATTAGTATTTTCTGTACAGTGAATGGACTATATAGGGGACAGGGAACGATTCAAACAGTGTAAATATGTCACGCTAACCACCGCACACACACTCGGCTCCGCTCCAGAGACACGATAGCATGGAGTGGATCACATGCACGAGTCGGCGCAGACCACAAAATGTAACAGAGCTATCTGAATTCTACACAGAATGCTATATTTTATAGCAATATGGATGAGATTGTGGCTGTCAAATGCGGCTTTACGGAGCTCAGCGGCTCTTAACGGCTCTAGCCCAAGCTGTGATATAAACGAACGCTATTGGCTATTTTAAAAAGGGGCGGGGCTGCTTGATATGTCCCGCCCTGTCTTCCTGTTTCAGTTGAAATGACGTCAGCACATAGAGTAACGCTGCGTGCTTCTAAACATTTCAGGGGACCTTTAAGTGCAAACTGAACATGATGTTTTTAGACACTTAATTGCATGGTAATTGTGATTAAATATAAATGTATTACAGTTTAAACTGATTTTAAATGTACCTTTATATAATTTCATAATTGTTTATTGTCTTTGAAATATGGTTAAAGAGTGCGAGACATGGAGAATTAACTTTAAAGGAAAAGTTCACCCAAAAAAGTGAAAATTTCCTGAAAGTTTTGTTAGAGCAAGTGATGTAATGCTAAATTTCTCCAAATCTGTTCAGATGAAGAAATAAAGTCATCTACATCTTGGAAGGTGAGTACATTTTCAACAAATTTCCATTTTTAGGTGAACTATTGCTTTAAAAGCATGCATGTATACGTGTGCCGTACTTAGCAATGGCTTCATCTCTGTCTCGTAAAGCGCTGTGTAACTGTTCGTTGGGCTCGTGTACTTCTGCCATCGCTCTCAAGTGCTCATTTTCCTCTCTTGAAGAAGAAACTTCCACCGAGAGCAACGCCACCTACAGGATCCAGAGCAGGACAGATGAATGAATGAACTCGGGTATTTAAAAACAGTAAGTATGTATGTGTGTCTACCTGGTTATGGAGCCGTAGCACCTCCTCCTGGCTGTTGCGTGTTTTTTCCTGCTCCTGTTCGTACGGTTCTCTAAGCTCTCGCAGCTCCTCGCTCAATTTACGCACCTGCTCCTCCAGAACCTCCTCCTCACTGCGCCGTGAACTCTGAACGCACGCAAAAACACATATTGAATAATAATAATAATCTGAATGTTCGCAGTAAAACGTGCGATGATCGTTACCGTAGATTCGTTGCCGTCCAGCAGGTTTTGCGTGAGTCTGCGCAGCTCCAGAAGATTAGCGTGCAAACTCCCCGTGGGGACGTCTTTAGCCGACAGCGTCTCCGAAGACTCGTCCATGGAAGAGTCTGTGGATAAGGCGGAGTCTGTGATGTCATTTCCTCTCAGCTGGGAGCAGATGGAGCGCACCTGACAGTAAGCCTCCCACAGCTGCAGCCGGAGCTGAAGGAAAGACAAGAACGTAAAAAAAAGCACTTATTATGGAAATTATAGACTTTAAAGTGGAAAAAAAGAAAGTGAAAGTGACGTGACATGTGGCCAAGTATGGTTACCCATACTAGGAACTAGTGCTCTGCATTTAACCCATCCTAAGTGCACACACACAGCAGTGAACACACACACACCGTGAACACACACCCGGAGCAGTGGGCAGCCATTTATGCTGTGGCGCCCGGGGAGCAGTTGGGGGTTTGGTGCCTTGCTCAAGGGCACCTCAGTCGTGGTATATTCACTCCCCCCACCTATAATTCCTGCCGGACCTGAGACTTGAGCCCGCAACCTTTGGTTTACGAGTCCGACTCTCTAACCATTAGGCCACGACTTCCCCGTAGAAGTACATACCTAAGTGCAAACTGAATGTAATGTGTTCTGACACTTTATTGCAATAAAATTTTAAAAGTATTATAGTCTCAATTTATAGTAAATGCACATAGATGACCTTCAGAGTGCTTTTTTGGCCCTCTTAAGTAGGACTTTATATGTAATTTCATAATTACTTCTGTTGTCTTTGAAATATGGTTAAAGTGTACTGACAAGCATTTATGATAAACTAAATGATACTTTAATGCCATTTCTATTGAAACTTGCATGTCATGTATTTAAATATATTAATAATTACACTATTATGAAGTTGCAGTTTAGTACATTTAATATATTAACTTTTAATGTAATATCAAATAAGACACTACAGGCAAACTTATAATCAAGTACTAGTACTATATGTGCTTCAGTATGTTAGTCAGCACATCAACACAAGTGTACTTTTTGAAAGCTCAACTTTAAAACATTAAAATAGAATGATTTATAATGCACTTTAAAGTAAAACGTTTTATTTTATTATATGTACAAACTTTTTAAAACTTAAGTGTGTTAAGAAACAGTCATGAAAGTGTCTCTCTTTAAGTATGCTTAATTGGCCT
The DNA here is from genome assembly GCF_001515645.1 of Sinocyclocheilus grahami. Lineage (NCBI taxonomy): Eukaryota > Metazoa > Chordata > Actinopteri > Cypriniformes > Cyprinidae > Sinocyclocheilus > Sinocyclocheilus grahami. Next base: position 659,820 of record NW_015505642.1, on the reverse strand, counting down.
TTTATTTCATTAATATTATATTATTTGCAAGTAGGTTTTTTAAGAAATGTACTCTTAAGATCTGAAGTTCACTAGTGTGCTTAACTGTATTGCACATTTAATACAATTGAGCACACTTCTTTTTCACAAGGGTCATTCTGCGCAGTTTATCCTACATGAGAACGATTCCTCAAATCATGTGGCTTGATCACATTTGCTATTTTACCAGTAAGCATATCACATATTTTTTCCCAGTGGTTTGTGATTGCAATTTTAAAGATCATTTTATAGACCTTTGTTCATGCAAAAAGCAATTTCTAGCCTATGAAACATTTAAGAGCTGTGCCTAAATAGAAAAATATAAATTCACTATATAGACTAGTATATGCACTCCATTATTTGTTTTTTCAATTTTGATCAATTCAATGACTTCTTCAAATCACAAATGTAAAATTTCCTGATATTTTCAGGAGCATTGGATCCATGTCTTCAGTGACAGGACACCATTCCTGCTTATTTTGCAAGGTATTTTTGTTATTTATTTATTTATTAAAATTTAAAATTTTGATTTATTTTACAACTGAAAACACATCTGTTCCACCTTTATTTGACCCTCTAACTCTAGCACTTTTTTATATTCTATTTTAAATCTACTTTATCTATATTTATCTTAACGCAGCCTAACGCACTTTAAAAACAAAACAAAAAAAAAACAAAACAAAAAAAAAAATATATATATATATATATATATACACACACACCTTGCTACGTGTACTGTGTTAGGCTAACCGAGACTTGTCATTTGCACTTATATATTGTTGCTCTTTTGTTAGTTTTGACTGCTTTTATTGTCCTTATTTGTAAGTCGCTTTGGATAAAAGTGTCTGCTAAATGACTAAATGTAAATATATATCTAAATGTACATTTTTTTAAGAAAAATATTAATACCTACTTGGCATTGGTTATTCCTTGTTACAAGTATTTTAAATATACTCTACCATTCAAACGGTTGAGGTTGGTAAGATTTTATGCTCACTAAAGTTGCATTCATTTGTTCAAAACTACAGTAAAAACAGTATTATTGTGAAATATTATTACAATTTAAAATAACTGTTTTCTATGTGAATATATTGAAAATTTTAATTTATTGCTGTAATCAAAGCTATATTTTCAGCATCATTACTCCAGTCTTCAGTGTCACCTGATTCTTCAGAAATCAGTATAATATGCCGATTTGCTGCTCAAGAAACATTTCTGATTATTATCAATGCTAAAAACAGTCGTGCTGCTTCCTATTTTTGTGGAAACGATCCATTTTATTTTCAGAATTCTTTGATGAATTATTTGAAATAGAAATCTTTAGTAAAATTATAAATGTCTTTGTCACTTTTGATCAATCCATGCAGTCAACGAATCCTTACTGGAAAAAAAAAAATTCTAATAATAATAATTAAAAAAAACGTCACTGACCCCAAACTTTTGAACAGCAAAAATTATGGCAAAGCTTTTGACCCCAAACTTTTGAACAGCACAAATTATGGCAAAGCTTTTCATTTTAGTCTACAATATTCATCAGACGATCAGTGAACGGAATGAGTGCTCTATGATTGAAACTAAAAGTTAAGCAATAAGCAAGGAAAATAACAATAAATTAAATTTGCTACCTATTAGATTGTGTTTAATTAACGTCTACACCTACCCCAACCCTAAATTTAACCTTACAATAATGCAAATACAGCAATTAATTGTTGTTCAGCGTGACAAAATTGACAATATTGATGTGCGCGTGCCTAGCAGGACAATCTGGCCGTAGCTGTATCAATTCTAGCCCAATCAGACGGTCTCTTCCTGTCTAAGTGGGCGGTTCATGGCTGATGTACCTGCTCTCTCTCCTGCTCCAGCTCCTCCTGCTCCATGCTCTGCTCAATCTCACAGAGGAGGCTGTGTGGGTTCGGACTGAAGCCCTGTAGACTGCGCTCCTCCGTCAGCTCCTCCAGACGAGCGCTCAGCTGCCGGTGAGACACACGCACTTCCTGCAGCTCCAGCTGACTCTGGCGCAGCTGGTGCGAACACACAAGAGCCAGAAAACACTCAGAACACTCACAACCCCTGCCCTGACCCACCCCTGAGAAATAAACGAGCCGAACGCGACTCGTCCGTGTAGATGCAGCGTCACACTAAAGGAAGCGTGTGCAGTTACTCATGTCATTGTCTAAATAAATACTCTATTCTCAGGCATTTTTATCACCTATGATTCATTTATTCCACAACCGCAAGTGTCTGATAATAGAAATAAATCAGTGTTTGTAATGTTGTGATTCATCTCAGAGCTCAGCACTCACCGTTATGCTCTATTAGATTGACTGTAAAGCCAAATTAAAGGATTAGTTCACTTTCAGAATAAAGATTTTCTGATCATTTACTCACCCCCATGTCATCCAAGGCGTTCATGCCTTTTTGTCTTCAGTCGCAAAGAAATTAAGGTTTTTGAGGAAAACAATTCTCCATATAATTGTCTTCAATAGGGATCAACGGGTTGAAGGTTCTAATTGCAGTTTCAGTGCAGCTTCAGA
>NW_015505642.1:636818-655344 GCF_001515645.1 Sinocyclocheilus grahami | reverse complement strand
CCTCCTGCTCCATGCTCTGCTCGATCTCACAGAGGAGGCTGTGTGGGTTCGGACTGAAGCCCTGTAGACTGCGCTCCTCCGTCAGCTCCTCCAGACGAGCGCTCAGCTGCCGGTGAGACACACGCACTTCCTGCAGCTCCAGCTGACTCTGGCGCAGCTGGTGCGAACACACAAGAGCCAGAAAACACTCAGAACACTCACAACCCCTGCCCTGACCCACCCCTGAGAAATAAACGAGCCGAACGCGACTCGTCCGTGTAGATGCAGCGTCACACTAAAGGAAGCGTGTGCAGTTACTCATGTCATTGTCTAAATAAATACTCTATTCTCAGGCATTTTTATCACCTATGATTCATTTATTCCACAACCGCAAGTGTCTGATAATAGAAATAAATCAGTGTTTGTAATGTTGTGATTCATCTCAGAGCTCAGCACTCACCGTTATGCTCTATTAGATTGACTGTAAAGCCAAATTAAAGGATTAGTTCACTTTCAGAATAAAGATTTTCTGATCATTTACTCACCCCCATGTCATCCAAGGCGTTCATGCCTTTTTGTCTTCAGTCGCAAAGAAATTAAGGTTTTTGAGGAAAACAATTCTCCATATAATTGTCTTCAATAGGGATCAACGGGTTGAAGGTTCTAATTGCAGTTTCAGTGCAGCTTCAGAAGGCTCTACACGATCCCAGCCAAGGAATAATATCTAGCAAAATGATCGCTCATTTTCTTTAATAAAATAAAATACAAAAGTATATCATTTTTAACCACAGATGCTCGTCTTGCACTAGCTGGACTTCATGCATTACGTAGTCACGTTGGAAAGGTCAGACCCTTATTCCTCGGCTGGGATCGTGTAGAGCCCTTTGAAGCTGCACTGAAACTGCAATTTGAACCTTCACCACGTTGGCCCCCATTGAAGTCCATTATATGGAGAACAATCCTTAATTTCTTAACGACTGAAGACAGAAAGACATGAACATCTTGGATGACATGGGGGAGAGTGAATTATCAGGAAATTATTATTCTTGAAGTAAACTAATCCTATAATCTCTTTTTACTTACATCGTATCTGCAGTTTGTTGTTTGTGATGAGAAAATTTGCAGTCACATTTTCAGTTCACTCGTCAAAACTCTGATGTTTTCAGCGCTGACTAACCTGCAAGCCTCTGATTGGCCATTCTAAGCTCAACAGAAACTTGTGTGATTGGTTTTTAAATCGCAGCGCTGCAAATAACAACACGTAAAGAGAAATCTGATGCAAAGTGCGCATCATTTTAATGAAACGATGTAATAACACGAATTGATGCTTTTCATTTCAACTTTTCATTTTGACCGCGACAGCCTTGATTATGTTTAGTTTAATTGTGCAGGGGCATTTTTGCCTCATTATGTTGAATTTATGGGGCATCTTTTGCCACAAGACCCCGTTCATTTCCAACCCTGGTGTACAATGTTTTTTTTTCGAATTTGTAACTAAAACAAAGATTATTGGAGCACGTATTATAAGGAAATATGATTTCAGTCTCTACTTCAATAATTCACATTTAATTCAATGAGTTACTTGCCATTTCTTTGTAATGATTTGTGAAATTTAATAGCAATTTCTGAGTGAAATTAGTTTTTATACCTTTTTTTTCCAGTCTATGACTGGAGTCTCATTTTAGTGAGCATCATTTTAAACCAATTTTTTTTATATTATATATATATATATATATATATATATATATATATATATATATATTGGGCATTACTTTTATATTTAAAAAACTAATTTTTTTGGCCATATGGGTTTGCAGTAAAACTATGTAAACAACATAAAGCAGGGTACATTTTGAGAAGTAAGATATATAGTAAGAAAGAAAATATATTTCTTAACACATTTATTTTGTGTGTTTGAAACATAAATATTTTATGGGATTTATGACATGAATGCTTATTAATTTCCAGACATATACAGTTTTGCTTCTCATGTTGTTTGCTTCTCAGTGTTCAATTATTTACTGGAAACCAAAACATAAATAGTGATTATAATGTGTGTGTTTGTTTTGCAGTGTGATGGTCGCTCACCTGCAAGTCCTTCTCGTGACACTGTTTCTCCAGCACCAGCGTTCGCTCTCTCAGGTCTTCCACCGTGTGCTGCAGCTGCTGGTTCTCCTCCAGCATGGCGTTCACGCGTCGCTCCAGTTCCTGCTTACGTTCTGACAACATCTTTATCTGCATAACGAGAGTGGGAAAAACACCAGGTTACGGACATCAGCATTGTACAGCTTTAGTCTCTGACTCTGTTTAGACCTATTCAGAGCAAAACAACTGTAAAACTTTACAAACGAATGAATCACAATATATCTAAACCTTACATATACAGTATATAAGTCTAATGTATCTGAAAAACTCAAGTGTGGTTTAGTGGATTAGTTTAAACTCTCCTGTAGTTGTAGGAATGCTGTGCTGCCAGGCATCGGTAGGGAGTCACTAACACCTCCATAGTCAGGAATGTGCTCTTGATAACAGGAATATTTCAAAACAACTCCTAGAAAATGCTATTGCTCAGAGGTTGCTCTTTCATAGTTTAGGTTTACTGTATGAGGACAGGAACTGCCCCATAAAGAGCCATTGGGTTGTGTAGCTCATACTGAAAAACATCCAAGTTGTACAGCCGATACGGGTCTGATCCACTAAGAAAAACAACACAATAACTGTTCAGTGGAACACTACGGTTTAAGTGAGTTTGTGTCAGCATGAGAGTGCTAAAACTAAGAAATGATAAGCTGTTGTTTCATAAAAATGTTCTTCTTTTAACCATTTTCAATGTTCAGTTTAGATTTGGCTGGTGGACAGCAAGACTAGCAGCAAAACCAGCAATAATCACCCTGGACCAGCATCAAAATTCGGTCTAGATTTGAATTCACATCTGCATTTGAAAAGTCACAGTTCGCTCAAAAATGAAAAATTGCTGAAATCTACCTCAGGCCATCCAAGATGTAGATGAGTTTGTTTCTTCATGGGAACAGATTTGGAGAAAATTTAGCATTACATCACCTGCTCACCAATGGATCCAAAACATCACAATAATCCACAAGTAATCCACAGCACTCCAGTCCATCAGTTAACGTCTCGTGAAGCCAGAAGCTGCGTGTTTGTAAGAAACAAATCCATCATTGAGACTTTTTTTTGGTCTGGTCTGAATCGGGAGAGATATCTGCACAGATCAAGCACCGTTTACAAGCCAAAACAGCTCTAAACATATATGTGGGTGGATTTTGATGTGAGAGACAACAGGAGATGGACTTTTTCACTGGAGGAAGCGTTATTATGGATTATGGACTCGTATTTAGAGGGAAGAAATGGTTTGAAGTTAAAAAACGTTCTTAATGATTGATTTGTTTCTTGCAAACACAAAGCTTTTGGCTTCTCTAGATGTTAACTGATGGACTGGAGTGGTGTGGGTTACTTGTGGATTATTGTGATGTTTTTATCAGCTGTTTGGACTCTCATTCTGATGGCACCCATTCACTGCAGAGGATCCATTGGTGAGCAAGTGATGCAATGCTACATTTCTCCAAATCTGTTCTTATGAAGAAAGAACCTCATCTACATCTTAGATGGCCTGAGGGTGAGGACACCTTTAGCCTTTTTTTGTGAACTATTCCTTTAAGTATCAGCATCATCTCAAAGGTTTCCCTTAATAGATGTGCTACACACACACAGTTTTGAGTCCTGATTTGTGTGTGTAGCCCATGAAACAAACATGAGCAGAAGTTTTAGCGTCTCTCCCTCCTGTTTTGACCTAGATCTGCTAACCTAGTTCACCAGCACTGAGGGATTCTCTGTGATTAACCGTATGCTGCACCTGCCTTCAACCACTGAACTTTAAACGCATATATCTGCTTCTCTTGAAATTTAAAATTTAAAACAGGTGATCTAGACAGTGACACTGGTATATTTATGTCCCGGTCGGCTCAGAAGCGGCATGGATTGGAATAGACTCCTGTTTCTCTCTGTCTGGCTCTGACTGCAGTTTCGGGAACACCCAGACTTTGCAGCATTTGCTCTTAAAATAGAACAGAAGTTTTCCCCGCTCAATTACAGCTCTAGTACACACACTCCACATGGGAGTCTCGCTATTAAAACGCCTTTACATATACATCTAGCCGCTATGTTAAGCGTTGACTGTAATGTGATTAGCAACAAGCAAGAACAGTCGTACATTTCAGGTGGATTTCTCCTTCAGTCACAGGGCATGAGAGCTGTTTGATCAGCTCTAAACATATATGTGGGTGGATTTTGATGTGAGAGACAACAGGAGATGGACTTTTTCACTGGAGGAAGCGTTATTATGGATTATGGACTCGTATTTAGAGGGAAGAAATGGTTTGAAGTTAAAAAACGTTCTTAATGATTGATTTGTTTCTTGCAAACACAAAGCTTTTGGCTTCTCTAGATGTTAACTGATGGACTGGAGTGGTGTGGGTTACTTGTGGATTATTGTGATGTTTTTATCAGCTGTTTGGACTCTCATTCTGATGGCACCCATTCACTGCAGAGGATCCATTGGTGAGCAAGTGATGCAATGCTACATTTCTCCAAATCTGTTCTTATGAAGAAAGAACCTCATCTACATCTTAGATGGCCTGAGGGTGAGGACACCTTTAGCCTTTTTTTGTGAACTATTCCTTTAAGTATCAGCATCATCTCAAAGGTTTCCCTTAATAGATGTGCTACACACACACAGTTTTGAGTCCTGATTTGTGTGTGTAGCCCATGAAACAAACATGAGCAGAAGTTTTAGCGTCTCTCCCTCCTGTTTTGACCTAGATCTGCTAACCTAGTTCACCAGCACTGAGGGATTCTCTGTGATTAACCGTATGCTGCACCTGCCTTCAACCACTGAACTTTAAACGCATATATCTGCTTCTCTTGAAATTTAAAATTTAAAACAGGTGATCTAGACAGTGACACTGGTATATTTATGTCCCGGTCGGCTCAGAAGCGGCATGGATTGGAATAGACTCCTGTTTCTCTCTGTCTGGCTCTGACTGCAGTTTCGGGAACACCCAGACTTTGCAGCATTTGCTCTTAAAATAGAACAGAAGTTTTCCCCGCTCAATTACAGCTCTAGTACACACACTCCACATGGGAGTCTCGCTATTAAAACGCCTTTACATATACATCTAGCCGCTATGTTAAGCGTTGACTGTAATGTGATTAGCAACAAGCAAGAACAGTCGTACATTTCAGGTGGATTTCTCCTTCAGTCACAGGGCATGAGAGCTGTTTGATCAGCTGCTCCATCTTTTGGAGATATATGTGATTTGAAGGGGTTAAATTCTCAGTATTTGATTTACAGAGCTTGACATCTCTCATATGTTTCAGGATCAGCTGTCAGCGAGCAGATGGGAGAAGTCAGTGTATGTACGTTAAGATTGCTTTTAAGAGAAGGTTTTTTCCAAACATGCAGTATCTGGCTATGACTGAAAGACAGGACCCGAGGATTCTGTATTTGCAAAACTCATCTGTCTGGCTCTGACTGCAGTTTCGGGAACACCCAGACTTTGCAGCATTTGCTCTTAAAATAGAACAGAAGTTTTCCCCGCTCAATTACAGCTCTAGTACACACACTCCACATGGGAGTCTCGCTATTAAAACGCCTTTACATATACATCTAGCCGCTATGTTAAGCGTTGACTGTAATGTGATTAGCAACAAGCAAGAACAGTCGTACATTTCAGGTGGATTTCTCCTTCAGTCACAGGGCATGAGAGCTGTTTGATCAGCTGCTCCATCTTTTGGAGATATATGTGATTTGAAGGGGTTAAATTCTCAGTATTTGATTTACAGAGCTTGACATCTCTCATATGTTTCAGGATCAGCTGTCAGCGAGCAGATGGGAGAAGTCAGTGTATGTACGTTAAGATTGCTTTTAAGAGAAGGTTTTTTCCAAACATGCAGTATCTGGCTATGACTGAAAGACAGGACCCGAGGATTCTGTATTTGCAAAACTCATGTTAAGATCTGAATTGGCGTTATACAGTTCCACTGTACTAGAGGGAAAACCCACCTTTGTGTCTGTGTGTTTTACAAGAACAAAAATGTTGTTGAGGTGTAACAGTTACATAGTTTACACATGCAGAACAAAACCAGATCTATTAGTCATGCAGTAGATGTGGATGTATTGTAGATGATGATAACTTCAAACTCTTTGCTATTTTTCTCTGAGAAACTCCTTTCTGATATTGCTCCACTATTTTTCGCTGCAGCATTGGGGGAATTGGTGATCCTCTGCCCATCTTGACTTCTGAGAGACACTGCCACTCTGAGAGGCTCTTTTTATACCCAATTATGTTGCCAATTGACCTAATAAGTTGCAAATTGGTCTTCCAGCTGTTCCTTATATGTACATTTAACTTTTCCGGCCTCTTATTGCTACCTGTCCCAACTTTTTTGGAATGTGTAGCTCTCATGAAATCCAAAATGAGCCAATATTTGGCATGACATTTCAAAATGTCTCACTTTCAACATTTGATATGTTATCTATATTCTATTGTGAATAAAATATAAGTTTATGAGATTTGTAAATTATTCCATTCCTTTTTTACTCACAATTTGTACAGTGTCCCAACTTTTTTGGAATTGGGTTTGTATATATATCCTTTGATAAATATTTTTTTCTCCTATAATCTACTGAAATGTTAATACTTTAGTGTTTCATGGTCATTTTTTCTTAGACACTTATCTGTTTTGCTACTGTACCTTTAACTCTTATCTATATAAATTATGTTTGTTATGATTGGCTAATCTCTCATTTGTAATGTTGCTCATCAGGCCAGTTCCTGTTGCTCAATACTGAGCAGTTGTTAATATGTACATGTGGGCTCTGTTCCAAAACTTAGTGAGCTGTCTATATTGTCTACATAGGCAGCAGCCTTCTAAGGGAGCATCCTGAAATGAAATGAACCTCATATACTCGATGACTGATTTTTTTTTTTTTACCACCCCATTTTTCTTGTTTTAAGCAAAAACTCACTTATTTATTTTATTTTTTTTGCTTGTCAAGTAAATGTATATTGAATTAAGAATGTTTAGATATTTGTAATGGACAACAAAACAAAAATACTGAGTAAGAAAATATATATATATATTTTGCAGTTTATCACAGCAACATACCCATATTAGGTAAAAATTGTTTATATTTAATCAGATTAAAGTATTCTTATCAATACTTTTCAGTACTGTATGACAAGTATACAGCTAATATTTTTCTTTCCATCTTGCTTGAATTTTTTCACTGAGCTTGCCGTAATGCATTCTGGGATTGTCATTTCAATAAAGGATGCAAATTGTAAAACTGATGTAAAAGGCAGCAGGGTTATTATAGTTAACTAAAACTAAACCCATAAAAATATTTTTGTTTCTTGAAATAAAATAAAAAAAAATAGCTGAAATAAATTAAATTCTAATATTTAAAAAAAAAAAACTTACACTTTTTTTATTTCAGAAAATCTCCAAAGCAACATTTCTCATTTTCATTTAGTTTAACTTCATATAAAAAAATAACTAATATATACTGTGCATGATGAAAATTACAGGCCTCTCTCATCTTTTTAAGTGGGAGAACTTGCACAATTGGTGGCTGACTAAATACTTTTTTTCCCCACTGTATATATATAAACTAATAAAAATGACAAACACATCAAAATTACTAAAACATTAAAATGTAAATAATAATCGAAAATACAAACATAAAAATGAAATATATATATATATATATATATATATACACACACACCGTATACTGTATACACACACACATATACACAAACTATCTTAATACTAAAATAACACTGGTAGGCCGTTCACTATGTTTTGGAACAGTTCCACAATTTACAATCTACAGATCCACAATTTTCCCTTAATAAAATGTCCTCACTTTTTCAGAATAACCTCAATAGAATAACCATAAGCTTTGTTTTGATCTTGTTGTTGTGAATAGACCAGTGATATGAGCGTGTCCACTGATGACGGCCTGTGAAACTCACGCTGGCGTTGTTTGTCCTGTGCTGTCACAACAAAGACACCAGGAGCCAATTACACACCCGTCTCTCATAGATGAGTTAGTGAAAAGTCCCACATTCACTTTTTCTAGCTGCTTTGAAGCTCAGATGGGACATAAAGCAATCAGGGTATGATCCAGCAGCGTTTTGCATCGCACAATGAGATCTTCACATCACAAAACGAACATGCAGAAAAGAGGAAGCGGTTCATGAGCACTTACTTCAAGCCCTTGCTGTTTAGTGCAGGAAACAAATCATGATTTGAGGAAGGAAACAGAGGAAAGCAGATTTTGAAATATATCATGGTGTCATGACTTACTGCAAATAAGACAGTCCACATCCCATAATGCCTCACCTCGGCTTGTAGGGTCTCAAGGCGCGTCATGTGCTGGTTGGTGGAGAGACTTTTCTCTTTGAAATCATCCCGTAAAGAATGAACCTGAGTAGACAACTGTTTCTCCACCTCGGCGGCCTGTGGACAAACACAGACATTTATGTCAGCCTCCCATAGATATATCTAGTCTATAGGCTACTTGTACAGTATACTGTGCGTAGTATGCAGATGGCCTGTATGCATTTATTTACAGTGTGAAAAATTAACTGAAGGATCAAGATTTTTTTTGGTCTTTTTCTTTTCTCATCTTTTCAGGAGGGTTCAGATTTTAACATATATAATAATTATTATTATTATTATTTTAATTAATTTTTTTATTAGATACTGAGCTGATTCTGCTATTAATTAATTCATTTCTATTTTATTATATTTTATTTTATTTTACTTTTTTAAACAAACTTACTTTACATGCTACCCAGCTGATACTATGGGTGTTTTTCCAGCCACTGGAATTAACATTTATATGTATGTATGCATGTATGTATGTATTTATTTAAACAAAATCAGGTTGACAGGCAGATACTATAGGTGTTTTTAGAGCCACTAGATTTAACAACGTATGTTTTTTATTTTATTTTAGACCATGTTTAGTCTTCAGATTTAACTATTTTATGTATTAATTTGTTTGTTTGTTCATTCGTTCGAAAAATCAGGTTTACAACGTACCAGGTTGATGTTATAGCCATTTTAAGTAACTTATATTTTTTACTTTCACGTACTCTTTCACTTTACAAGGTACTTGGCTGATACTATGGCCATGTTTGAGACACAGGATTTAACAATTTGGCTGTTTTTTTCTTTTTCTTTTACTTTTTTTTTTGTAAAGACCACATAACTTTGAGTGAACATTCTGTTAACGTCACTGATATGTTTGTTCATAACTTTGAGAGGACATTCTGAGAATGTTCCCTGTTGCATTTAACTGAGAGAAAATTCATTGCGCAGACTAAACTGAGTTCTGTTTTATTTCACTTATGATTTTCCTTATTAAAAGATATTTCCTTATTAAAAAACAGACACAAATGAGCCAATAGTTTTCATACAGTGTGAATATAGAGCCAAAAAAATTAGTGTACAGTAGCTCAGATCATTTAATCTTGAAGTTGATGAGAAATTTTTGTATTTGACTTTTTGATCACAAACTGGTATCGGGAAAAAGTATTTTTCCAAAAAACCTGAGAAGCAACAGATTTAATCAAACATCTCTAGTGTATCTGAATTGTGATTTCTTTCCCACATGATCTAACATCATTCATGACGACATTTAAAAAAAAACTGAGGCGTAATTTCATTTGCAGCACTTTCACGAATGGTTCACGAAGCCATTAGTCATTTTGGTGGCTGTCATTTCAGTGTGAATCGTGTCTGTGCGAGCGCTGATGAATGTGGGCGGATGTGAAGAAGGGAAGCTCTCGCAGCTCAACATGACCTGTGGCACATGGCACATGCGCGGCTCACATGCCGGCCATTTTTATTGAGCCGCAGGCGCGTTACGTGGAGCGTTGTGTCGGATCGGTGAGGTTTCTTGTTCATTTATGACTGTGGATCCTGCTTCGAATGAAGAGCAGTGCTAAAGAAACCACTTATACAGTTGTACAGTATACAGAATTTAAAATGCAGATTCACAATGTCTTAGCACTTTATTAGTTATCACTTTATTATAGTTATCACAGCACTTTGTGAGAGGGTTTGAAATCACACATGTGGTAACACATGGAATTGGACATAACATTAGGGGTTGCCATAGCGATATGTGGGAATAGTGATTGGTGGTGGTGATGATTTTCCTTAGTCATATTGTTAGAGGAAGAAACCTGTGACATTTCTGCAGTATAAACTGGAGACACTGCTGGACAGTTCACACGGCAAATCACACAATAAAGCAATAAACCAAGTACATATAATCAATGCAATCATTTGTTAAAGCCTCAGAATCACCCCATCTTGGTAATGAAATGTAGGTCTATTTTGTTGTGTGTCCACCCCCCTTCACCTAGCTCTCTAAACCTTTGTAATGTAATTAGTGAAATGCTTCTCTCTGATCAGATTAGGCTGCTGGGGTTCAGGCGTGTTTGACAACCCCCTGCTTCCAGACAGGCGTGTGTGTGTGTGTGTATGTGTGTGTGTGTGTGTGTGCACGCGCAACAGAAAGCATCTGTCCAACATAGAACAATATGTTCAGTATATTAGCTAAACATTTATGCTGTCTGTATTTGCTAAACTTTACCTACGAGCTGCTCTACTTCATTATCTAGTTATGCTGTCACTGTATGGCAAGCCGTTTTAACATTTAATCTTTAAAACATAATGAATCTAGTTAATGCTGCATTTTTAGCTACTAGTATCTATTCCATTAAGTGAAAGTGCTTCTACTAGTTACTAGTGCTTATTCTTTAGATACTAGTAACTTTTTAAAGATGCTAGTACTTATTCATTAGATACTATTTCTTATTTATTAGATGCTAGTATTATTTCAATAGTGACTAGTTACTATTCTATTGTTACTAGTAACACATTTCAAATTTTGCCATTGACTTCGATGGGGATCTGTCATTCAGATATTTCAGTTCTGACTAGTATGTATTCCAATAGTAACTAGCATATTTTTAAATATTACTATTAATATTCATTAGATACTAGAATATATATATATTAAATACTATTACTTTTCATTAGATACTAGTACATATTTAATTGATACTAATATGTATTCATTAGGCACTTGTACTTATTTGACATTAGTATCCTTTGTAATTGTTACTAGTATCAAATCTTATTATACTATAATATCTTACTATATGCAACTGCTTTTTTAACTTGTCTTATGTTATGACTAGTCAGAATGACCACTGTAGAGTTCAATTAAAAATATTACTAGTTAAATAAAAAATCTTACTTGAACATTTGGAATAAGTACTTGTGTCTAATACAGTTTGTGCACTAGTATCTATTGAATAAGTACTAGTATCAAATAGATATAAAAATGCTAGTATGTAATAAACAAATTCTACTATATATTGAAAAGGTACACGTATCTAATAATAGGTACTAATGCCTAATGAGTAACTACTAGTATATAATATATATATACTAGTAACTATTGGAATACATACTAGTGAAAACAAAACGTGTTACTAGTAATAAACTGAATAGTTACTAGTAACCAGTGAGTAAGTACCAGTATATAATATTAACTACTAGTATCTATTTGATAGGTACTAGTATCTAAGAAATGGGTAATAGTATCTAACATTAAGCACTAGTATCTATTTAAGAGGTACTAGTATCTAATGAATAACTACTAGTACTTAATGGAATAGATACTAGTATCTAAAAATAAGTATTAGTAGCATTAAACTATATACTAGTATGTTTTATAGATAAAATGGCTTGCCATAGTCACTGTCTCTCCAGAAGACAATTTGATTGCTCTGTTTTATTTATATGTCAACTTTGTCTCAGATGTTTCTCCTAAAAGTCCATTGAGAGAAATAAAAATGCAATTGTTGCATATATTAAAAATATAGAACTATAATGTCATATTGAGAAAAATTTATGTAGTTTAAGACATTTTTATATCTCTTCTGAAACTCTTCTTCAGGATTTTTCTCAGAAGAAGGAGCAGGAGATTCTGTTTCCTCCTAATTAATCTCAACACTGTCTTGAAGAAACAGCCAATATATTAATGAGATCTCATTTGTGATTTTCTTTTCTTCAGGTTGTTGCTGTATATGCAAGTCATCACACAGTTCTTGTTGTCTTCTCTTGCTCGGTTTCAGTCGGCTGGACGTAATGTTGTTGTTAAAGAGGATCTGGATTAAAACCTAATCCCACCTGAATTCATCCATGTGTCTCATTGGTTTATGTCACTTCTCTTGTCCCACAGAAGGAAGGTCATCTGAGTCTGCAGGTCTAGATCCATTAGCAGATTTGTCAAGCCCAACTAGTTATCTCATATTCAGAGCCTCTTTCTTGCTTTCGAGAACATCACCGTCAGCAACCAACTAGCTTAATTACTTAAAAAAATTCAAAGTTAACCAGCCATATGACCATGTGGTCAAGATGTGACTAGTTTGTTCTAGTAGTTAGATGGTAGATGTTGTAACTATACCATTTAGATAACAAAAAGCATCTTTCTCAATTGACAGCCATTTAAAATGTGGTGTATTTTGAAATTGGTAGGATTATTTTCGGTAAGTATTTAAAAAAAAAAAAACATTTTTGTTTATGTAAAATAAACATAAAAATTATTTCATTCAGTTAGTTTCAAAAGCAACATTTCTAATTTTCATTTATAGTTGGAGTACAAAAATAATTAATAATAACTAAAACTGAAAAAACTAAAATAAAAAAAATTCATTCACAAAAAACTAAAATGAAAACGTAAAATATAAATAAAATGACAATGGAAAATATATTATAATATATTATTATTTCAGCTAGTTGCTAGTTTAGTTTAAGTTTGAAGTACTAAAATAACTAAAACTAAACAAACAAAAACAAAATTACAATTTAATAAAAACTGAAAAAACAAACTAATAAAAATGCCAAAAGTGGACAACAAAATTACTAAAATTTAAACTAAAATTAAAATGAAAACAGAAAATCTACAAAAAAAAAAAAATCAAATTCAAAGTATTAACAAAAATAATAATATCAATGATACTAAAAAACACTGGTCCACCATGAAGAGGAACATGAGTCTTCATCCAATGTGAGTGAACTAAATAGGTCTGTCAAAAGCACCGTTTGCTTTTTTATTTATTTTAGTTCCCAGTGGATCAAAATAAAAGGCTTTCATTATTTATTATTTTCCGAGAACATGTTTTGGTTTTGCTGATGTTTTTGCCCTCAGCTGGAAGCCCTTGCGCTGCCACTCTTGATTAGTTTATCACCATCGATTCTTCCATTTGTGTGTGAATATTAATAGCATCCCATGTGCTAATGACAGGATGTGTGTGTGTGTGTGTGTGTGTGTGTGTGTGTGTGTGTAAAGTCCATTGAGAGAAATAAAAATGCAATTGTTGCATATATTAAAAATATAGAACTATAATGTCATATTGAGAAAAATTTATGTAGTTTAAGACATTTTTATATCTCTTCTGAAACTCTTCTTCAGGATTTTTCTCAGAAGAAGGAGCAGGAGATTCTGTTTCCTCCTAATTAATCTCAACACTGTCTTGAAGAAACAGCCAATATATTAATGAGATCTCATTTGTGATTTTCTTTTCTTCAGGTTGTTGCTGTATATGCAAGTCATCACACAGTTCTTGTTGTCTTCTCTTGCTCGGTTTCAGTCGGCTGGACGTAATGTTGTTGTTAAAGAGGATCTGGATTAAAACCTAATCCCACCTGAATTCATCCATGTGTCTCATTGGTTTATGTCACTTCTCTTGTCCCACAGAAGGAAGGTCATCTGAGTCTGCAGGTCTAGATCCATTAGCAGATTTGTCAAGCCCAACTAGTTATCTCATATTCAGAGCCTCTTTCTTGCTTTCGAGAACATCACCGTCAGCAACCAACTAGCTTAATTACTTAAAAAAATTCAAAGTTAACCAGCCATATGACCATGTGGTCAAGATGTGACTAGTTTGTTCTAGTAGTTAGATGGTAGATGTTGTAACTATACCATTTAGATAACAAAAAGCATCTTTCTCAATTGACAGCCATTTAAAATGTGGTGTATTTTGAAATTGGTAGGATTATTTTCGGTAAGTATTTAAAAAAAAAAAAACATTTTTGTTTATGTAAAATAAACATAAAAGTTATTTCATTCAGTTAGTTTCAAAAGCAACATTTCTAATTTTCATTTATAGTTGGAGTACAAAAATAATTAATAATAACTAAAACTGAAAAAACTAAAATAAAAAAAATTCATTCACAAAAAACTAAAATGAAAACGTAAAATATAAATAAAATGACAATGGAAAATATATTATAATATATTATTATTTCAGCTAGTTGCTAGTTTAGTTTAAGTTTGAAGTACTAAAATAACTAAAACTAAACAAACAAAAACAAAATTACAATTTAATAAAAACTGAAAAAACAAACTAATAAAAATGCCAAAAGTGGACAACAAAATTACTAAAATTTAAACTAAAATTAAAATGAAAACAGAAAATCTACAAAAAAAAAAAAATCAAATTCAAAGTATTAACAAAAATAATAATATCAATGATACTAAAAAACACTGGTCCACCATGAAGAGGAACATGAGTCTTCATCCAATGTGAGTGAACTAAATAGGTCTGTCAAAAGCACCGTTTGCTTTTTTATTTATTTTAGTTCCCAGTGGATCAAAATAAAAGGCTTTCATTATTTATTATTTTCCGAGAACATGTTTTGGTTTTGCTGATGTTTTTGCCCTCAGCTGGAAGCCCTTGCGCTGCCACTCTTGATTAGTTTATCACCATCGATTCTTCCATTTGTGTGTGAATATTAATAGCATCCCATGTGCTAATGACAGGATGTGTGTGTGTGTGTGTGTGTGTGTGTGTGTGTGTGTGTGTGAATAAAACTGACTAGGATTGACAGTTTTAAAGCATGTTATGGGCCGCTGCCGTAAATCTGAATGTTAAAGTCATTAAGACTGACGTTCAAAGTGGTTTGTCAGGGCAACAGGGCTGTTTCGATACAGGAAGAGATTGTTGTCTGACCTCAGCTGCATCATTGCCACAACACCACAGCCGTCCCGGGGCAAAATCAATGATGCTCAATGAGAATTCAAATACGCCTGTGAACAAGAGTCGCACACAGAACCGCAACCTAAACTCAATGTGGCATTTAACCTGCGAATCTCAGTTTCCTGCCAGATCAATAAACACTAATTTCCCATCATTGCTCAGAAATGATGGTCTTCATTCAACATTAGCAATTCATCATTTTGAATTTCATTATGTTTAGAAGTGACTTCAGCCACACTGTAAAAAAAAATCCGTAAAATTTACGGTAAAAAACCGGCAGCTGTGGTTACCAGAATTTTACCGTAAAAAATACGGTAGCAGCGTTTTAGGTTTTACGGTTTTAACTTAAATTTACAGTTAAATACCATAATTTCATTAACTGATAAAATGTTATTATATACCAACCTATTGAAGCACTGACATCTGTTTTGTAGCTTTGTAATACACTGATAACCACCAAATGCAGGAGGTGATGAGAGTCACATGATGAACCAAAGCCCATCACAAGCAGCTTTTAAATAATAACATATATAGAAGGTACACAGCGTCATTCACACAGACACTAAACACCATCACGGTAACACACGAGACTGAAATAATGCAATAAACATTCATTTAACAACATTAGGTGTAACATACAAAACTGATAAGAAAAAACTAAGAAGAAACGTAGTTATTTCAACAAAAAAACATCAAATTTGAAATGTAACGCAGGGAATTCTGGGAATGTCAATTTACGGTTATTCACTGTAAATTATACGGCCTATTTCACTTCCAAAAATGGTATACTACTGTAAAATGAATGTCCAATACAGTTTTTCACCGTATATAGTAGGGGAATTTACCGTTAACCATTTAACAGGTTTTTACTGTAGCATTTTTACAGTCTTTTACCGTTAAATTCACAGCCATTTTTTACAGTGCAGTGCCATGCAAAATAAAAATATGTTTATTAAATCCTATTTATTGATATCAAGATATATGAATATTTATATGATGTTATGCATAAATCATGATGCAAAAAAAATTAAATGTATATGTAGGCCTATAATAATGTAGTGGTTATTCACTGTTTAAACATCCCTCAATGGAGAAAGATGCATTTTGCCTGCAGAATGGTCTAGTTATGACATAACTACTACCTAACTGATGAAGCTAGCCAGCCAAACAACACTGAGTCAGATGTTGTATTATTATTAGCTATATTACCACGTGATAGATGACTTTGCATCAAAATAACATCGATTTTGATGTCAACGGCAACTTTTATTTTTAACTAAAACTACACTCTAAAAAATTCTGGATTGTTTCAACCCAACTTTGGGTGAAATATGGACTAACCCAACGTTTGGGTTAAAAGTCAGATGTTGTATTATTATTAGCTATATTACCACGTGATAGATGACTTTGCATCAAAATAACATCGATTTTGATGTCAACGGCAACTTTTATTTTTTAACTAAAACTACACTCTAAAAAATTCTGGATTGTTTCAACCCAACTTTGGGTGAAATATGGACTAACCCAACGTTATAATATAATATATATATAATGTTAAAATTTAACCCAATGGTTGGGTATTCCATATTTGACCCAAAGTTGGATTGAAACAACCCAGCATTTTCTAGAGTGTATAACTAAAACAAAACACATTTTTTCTCATTTTTGTTTAGTTTAGGTTGAATTACTAAAACAACTAAATAAATTAAAGGTGACTTGACTTGACTTGCTGTCTGCAACACTATCAGAACAGACCTGTGGCACATTTTTGGGTTAATACATTTACACATTTTTGTCCCATAAATGGACCCATGTAACACAGGCAAAACTGCAGAATTGTGTTCTCACACACAATTCATGTTATCAAAGAGATTCTGTCTGCTGGCCATAACACATTCAAGTGCAACAGTTGCGAAACAGACAGATTTTCAATTCAAACACAAAGATACAATTACTAAAACAACTAAATAAATTAAAGGTGACTTGACTTGACTTGCTGTCTGCAACACTATCAGAACAGACCTGTGGCACATTTTTGGGTTAATACATTTACACATTTTTGTATTAAAGTCCCATAAATGGACCCATGTAACACAGGCAAAACTGCAGAATTGTGTTCTCACACACAATTCATATTATCAAAGAGATTCTGTCTGCTGGCCATAACACATTCAAGTGCAACAGTTGCGAAACAGACAGATTTTCAATTCAAACACAAAGATACAAAAAAAAAAAAAGGTGTCTTTGAAAAGTTTACTTCTTCATCATCCTCATGCACGGGCAACGGTTTAAAGTTATCAGTTCAATGTTCTGTACGTCTTCAAGGTCGCCCTGCTGGATTGTCAGACAGGTAGATTGCATAATTGTGAGCCGCACAGCTGTTGAATTATTGAAAACGGACGGGAGCGTAGTGGAATTTTGATGAGTTTGTGTAAAGTAGTGTCTCAGGAATATGCCGTAGCAGGGAGTTTATTCATAGCATGTGTGTTGTTTTCCACCTGTCACTGTATGGATTTCCAGCTCACCATAATCAATATATTGATTCAAAGAATGACTGGAATAATCATTCTGGCTTTTCTTGAGCACACTGCTTTATCAATGTGCGTTTTAGACAATGACTTCCATGCAGGGTGTCTTTGTGGTGCGTTAGTTAAAGCTTAGGGCTGGTAACCAGAAGGTTTCTGGTTCGATCTCCATAAGGAATAAGCCACCATCAGGCAACCTTAGGTTACTCTGGACCGTCCCTCTTGGTGGACAGATTATATATTTAATCCATTTTAATATTGGATTACATATATTAAATATTTCTTTTTTTCTATGCATTTTTATTTTTAGCATTTATTAGCATTTTTTATCAGTGTTTATCTTTGGGAATCAAAACCCAGGACCTTGCTTTTTTATTATTTATTTTATAATTTTTCTTTCCTTTTTTTATTTATTTTATTGTTTATTGGATTACATATATTTATAGTAAATATATTTTTGTTTCTATTTATTATTTATTATCTTATTTCTGATTTAAAATGTGCATTTTTATTTGTCTTTTACTTTTCATTCTCTTTATCATGACTATATAAAGCATTCTGCACTATGAAGTGTGCTAGATAAATAAATGTGCCTTGCCTTTTTTATTATTTGTTTTATTATTATTTAGTTTTTTTATTATTCTTTTTCTTTCGTTTTTAAATGGATTTTAATAAATTTTTATATTATATTACATATATTATTTATTATTCTTTTTTTTTTTTAAATGTTTATTCTTAATTTTCTTTTTCTTTATCATGATTATATAAAGTAGAATTTTGCATTATTTGTATTATATTTGTTTTGTTGTTATTTTATTTTTCTTTACGTTTTAAAATGTATTTGAATTATAATATATATATATATAGATA
>NW_015505642.1:627760-636724 GCF_001515645.1 Sinocyclocheilus grahami | reverse complement strand
ATATATATATATATATATATATATATATATATATATATATATATATATATAATGTTATTTTAATTATATTGTATGACATATATTTATATATTGAATTTTTATTTCTTCCTATTTATTATTATTTTTAAATTTCTTATCCTTAAAGTCCCCATGAAATCAATATGTTAGTCTTAAGGTTATCTATAAGGCAGTGTGCTCCAAAACAGTGACAAAATTCACATTTAGAAGATATAAGCATTCAAATCTTGCAGTTCGTCACTTCCGCCAAAACGGCTCAACGATTTTTTTGACGTCACATCGTACTTCAGTTTCTCATCCAATCAAATGCTCTCTAGAATCCGAAGCCCCGCCCCCTACACTATAAAATAGACGCTGAAGCCGCGGCTGAAATCGGTCACTCAGTATTAGTATTACAGTATACTCAGTATTTTCTGTACAGTGAATGGCACGTAGTGCACTATATAGGGGACAGGGAACGATTCAAACAGTGTAAATATGCTTTCCGTTGAGGAAAAAAAGAAGTCTAGTTTTGCACTGTGTCACGCTAACCACCGCACCGCACACACACTCGGCTCCGCTCCAGAGACACGATAGCATGGAGCGGATCACATGCGCGAGTCGGCGCAGACCACAAAATGTAACGGAGCTATTTGAATTCTACACAGAATGCTATATTTTATAGCAATATGGATGAGATTGTGGCTGTCAAATGCGGCTTTACGGAGCTCAACGGCTCTGAACGGCTCTAGCCCAAGCTGTGATATAAACGAACGCTATTGGCTATTTTAAAAAGGGGCGGGGCTGCTTGATATGTCCCGCCCTGTCTTCCTGTTTCAGTTAAAATGACGTCAGCACATAGAGTAACGCTGCGTGTTTCTAAGCATTTCGGGGGACCTTTAAATGATTTAAAATGCTAATTTTATTTGTATTTTCTTTTTCTTTCTATTTATCATGGCTATATAAAGCAGAATTGTGCACAACATGTGCTATATAAATAAATGTGCTTTGTCTTTTCTGACACCACAAGTGTATACAGAAACAGGCAAAAACAAACTCCAGCCAAAAATAAAGAAAAAATACTGCTATAGAGCAACTGGACGAGTCGCAGATTTGGATTAAAGTTTCCAAAAAAAGCATTCCTTCATCATGAAGTCTAAGGTTTACAGAGCTGTATTCTGGCAAACCCATCTACATCTAGTTGTTTTGGCCTCATCTGACCCACTGCAAACTGTAACCATATGTGACCCTGGACCACAAAACCAGTCATAAGGGTCAATTTGTTAGGATAGGACAATATCTGGCCAAGATACAAATATTTGAAAATCTGGAATCTGAGGGTGCAAAAAAAATCTAAATATTGAGAAAATCACCTTTAAAGTTGTCCAAATGAAGCTCTTAGCAATGCATATTACTAATCAAAAATTAAGTTTTGATTTATTTACAGTGGGTAATTTACAAAATATCTTCATGGAACATGATCTTTACTTAATATCCTAATGATTTTTGGCATAAAAGAAAAATCGATAATTTTGACCCATACAATGTATTGTTGGCTATTGCTCCAAATATACCCCAGCGACTTAACACTGCTTCTGTGCTCCAGGGTCACATATCAGCCTGAACATCTCACTCACCCTGCTGAGCTGCTGCAGCAGTCGATGGTTTTGTTCTGACAGCTCGCTGATGGCTCGGCTCTTGTCGCGGTCGGCCTCACGCAGCTGCACCTGATGTCTCTCCAGCTCCCCCTGCAGGTGTTGCACATCTGTCTCCAGTTCGGCCACCCGGCCTTCCCACTCGCCCTCACGACTCTCCAGACGCCGCCGCAGCTCGTGCTTCTCCTGCTCCAGGAGCTGGAAGAGAAAGACCTGGGTCACTGACATTTATTGAGGAAATCACTGGATTTACCAAAGTTTGTCAGGTTAGTGGCATCAAATCTTTAGTAGATATTCATAGTTTTGCACTTAGTAGCAAATAAACTAGTAATATAATAAAACTACCAAAACTACTGTTTTGAACTTTTATGTTCAAAAGGTTTGGAGTCAAAATTAATACTTTTATTCAGTAAGGATTCATTAAAGTGACAGTAAAGACATTTATAATTTTACAAAAGGTTTGAATGTTCTATTCATCAAAGAATCCTGAAGAATACAACGTATCACATTTTCCACAAAAATATGAAGCAGCACAACTTCTTTTTAACATTGATAATAATCAGAAATGTTTCTTGAGCCGCAAATCAGTATATTAGAATGGTGTCTGAAGGACTGGAGTAATGATGCTAAAAATGCAGCTATGATCTCAGCAATAAAATACTTTTGAAATATATTACAACAGAAAACAGTTATTTTAAATGTTAATAATATTTAAAAAAATTTTTTATTGTATTTTAGATCAAATAATTGCAGCTTTAGTAAGCATAAGAGACTTTCATTAAACAAGAATATTTGTGATATTTAGTACTTTTGGACAGACAGAATTTCAAATTAAATTTCTGTGTTCTATGATCTGATTTTTCTCCATGCTGGCAAACTGTTGTGGCATCAAAAGTACCCACAAAAGTACCCACCAGCACCCTTTCAAAAGTATTAAACTGCACCATTTAGGTCCTAAAATCTACCATTTAAGTACTAATATGTATACCCTTAAGGTACTACTCTAGGGATAAATGTGGTACAATGCTAGTCCATGATAGCCAGACATCCAGATGTCATGGTCTGAGTTCTCATGTCATAAAGGGTCAGTCAGGTTGAGTCCCGGGCACCTCTGAGAGCTCTTGCTATAATTGCAGAAAATGAAATCTGGCACCGATTAAGAGCCATGAAATCCACTGTGAAGGCTATCAATGCAATTAACTGTTAGAAGTTATTTCAGTGCTGATTATTTGCTTTTGTAAGAGGGTGAAGGATTTCTCAAATTAATCTGAAAGTATGAGTAAAGAAAAAATAGCAAACTCGGACATGGATTAAGACAAGAGGTTTAAGTCAAAGATGTGAACTGGGCAGGATGCATGGAGAAGCGTCTGGCCCTCAGACGGGTGAAGAGAGCCAAAGCACATTAGCTTTGCTTGCAGCATTGCTGAAACGACCATAAGAGCCCATATAGATCTGAACCAGATTCAACGTCTTCACACAGTCTACATTCAGTGACAGTAAACGCTTGGGTCTTGACAAACAGCCATTAGCTGTGGTTCTAGTGGTTTCCTCATGCCATTCATCGTCATAGACATGATTTTTTTATTTTTATGACTGTATAAAAGTGTTTATAACCTAGTATGAGTATTAAAAAACATTTGCTTTTAGGATTTATGCATATTTTTGTGCAATTAGAAACAGTTTTGAGCACAGCTGCAGCTGGGAACTCTTCAGCATGAGGAAGAAACTGGAGACTAACCGTTGGAGACTAAATGTGTTCGACTCATTTAAGTGATTATGATACATCTTGATTAATAATTAAAAAGCAGACTGACTGCATACCCATGTAAACAACACATGCCTGTGAAATCAATCACAGCTCTGGAGTATCAAATTACACTCGTAAAAATAAAGCTTCATGATTTAATTGATTATTAATATTTTGGGGGTTTGCTTTTCATTTTTCTTATTTTCAGGAACACAAAGCATCCTGATCTGCTGCTGTTGTTCTTTTCTATTATTATAAATAAACAATTTTTTTTTATAAATTAATAAATTGTAAATTTTATATATATGTAATTTGAATTATATCCAATATATACAATTGTGCCATTTGTTGTTCTGCCTTTAATTGATGCTTTATTTTTTTATATCTATTTTATATATATTATATATATACATACTCTAATCAAACTAACAAGCATAGCAGTTTTGTTTGTTTTAAATAGGCCTACAATGAAAAAACTTGATTCAGTTGCATACTGATTACATTTTTTTATTAATTATTATAAATAAAGTATTGTAGTATAGATTATTATAAATAATATATCATTTGAATTATAACCAATTTTTTAAAACTCTACCATTTATTGTACTGCTTTATATTTGTTTGTATGTATATATATATAAAATACAATATTCTAAACTAACAAACACAGCATTTTTGTTTGTTTGTTTGTTTGAATAGTCATACAATGAAAAAAACTCGATTCATTCCCATCCACCAACTTCCCAGATTGCACTGGGCATGAAAACGTAGTATGTTTGCATTTGACTGGATTTTTATTTACATTGTTGTTGTTGATTTTTATCATCGTTTGGAGTAGTACCTTATTGTCTGTGAGCTCAGGATACGTTAGCTTTAATTAAAAAACTGTTATTTGTTACCCTAGTCGTATTTCATGTACCAAAAGTTGATATCTGTGTCAGAAATAGCTATAGTAAGTTGAAACCAACTTGAAGAATCCAATGGCAGAAAGTCCCAAAGACTTTCTTAAAATGCAAACTGTTGGCAGTGTGTGGACTCAAATATAGTTTTAGAGTTCCTCACCTCCAGTTTGTCGTTTAAATCCTTGGTCATTTTGTCATATTGCTTTGTGAGGTCTTGGTTCCGTTCAAGTAGAGCTTTGCCCAGTTTAGCAGCGAGGACCAAGTCCTTCTCTTTCTGCCGGAAGAGCGACAGTAGGTCAGAATCCTGTCCGCTCACAGGTGTCTCTGAGGCGGCTACCTCCAGATCCTCCTCCCGTTCGCGGGTGAGCATGGCCAGCTCCTCCTCCAGAGCCATGCCGAGCCCCCCGGGCGCGGTGTGTAGCAGCGTGAGGGTCTGGTATTCCCCGGCGGAGTCTGGCGAGCTTTGACGGCTGGGATCGAGCGCTCGGTCCATGCGGTCGCTGTCCAGCTGCGGTGGTGCTGAAACCGCGCTGCGCAGATCGAGGCAGGACGCGGACATCGCCGGAAACACGACAGATCGAGCGCTTTAGACCCGGTGAGCCCGCTTTAGTCCTGGCCTGGGTCCAGGTGACCTGCTTGGCTCTGGGTCGATGATAACGCCATGGAAATGGATCAATCGTATCCAGTATGATTATATGCGCTTTACCTGGTATCCGGTGACAATTAATTGATCACTGAGCCCAATAAAATCCATCAAGCCTCGCGAATCTGTGTATAACACTCTCGAGATGGCTGATCTTCACGTTAACCCCCTTGATGATCACTGTCCAGTCGTTGTGTCCACTCCAGAGCACCGGGGTCCCGGTTATTCCCCATTATTGTCGCCCCTAACTCACATCCCTGGCCTGTACAACACCCAAATACACGGATTGCTCTCGCGCACGAGCCTCCTCCCAACCTCTCTGCGCCCGTGACGTCAGCTAATCAACCTGCTCATCGTAGCCGCTCATTGGTGGATTGTGATAACGCCATATGCTATAGAAGAACTGGGTGAAAGACATATGAATGTTGCTGGTGTGTTGGGGAACACAGTACGTTCTTGAAGGTGAATGACCTAATTATTTTTCCCCCTTTTTTTAAATATTCTGAATACATAAATATAATATTCTGAATACATAAATATGACACTTATAAACAAATAATTTGATCTGTAAATAGACAGATTAAAATATTAAAATAAATAAGTAAATGAAACATATAAAGGATGCAATAAATAAATAGTATAAATAAGTAATCAATCAATCAATCAATGTCTGCCAAAGACGTTTTCATACAAATTTTTATTAAACCCCAAAATAGCTGTATTTTTTCATTATTATTATTATTATTATTTCCAAGATGACATGTAAATGCTGCTCGCTGAACTCTAGGCAGTATACAGTATTTACTGTGCAGTAAGCGGGACCCAAGTATTCCAATGTAAACAATCATGATGCTAAATCACAGACATGAAGAACAATACTGCCATCTGGTGGAAAACAAGTGCTCGACAGAAATTCTACAAATTGCTGAATATTTCTCTTGTGGGTCAGCCTTAAAAAGTACAAGAGTAATACATTTATTCATGAAGATAAATTGAATAATTAATATATTGCCTAAATAGTTGCACCAGTGTTTAAGGCAACATCCTACACGCCAAAGCAATATCCTTTGAATGCATGTTAAATCTGTACATTACTAGACATTTAGCTGCATCAGTACAATGAAAATATTCAATAGATTATTTGCTTATGCTGTTCAGCAACATGTGAATCAATTTACATACTGTATCACATTTTCAGTTTAATGTTATTTAATTTGATTTCAGCACTTGTTTTCTGTCGCTCTTGAAAACTCTGGAGGACGAGAGCTCTTAAATGTCCTGATGATTATTATTCCAGTCTGATTGATTTATGATGCATTTGTGGAAGCTCTTTGCTGAATGCATTAGCGTTTATATAATGCTCTGAGTCATAGTCCTGAACTTGTGACTATCCCAGCTCTCTTCTACAGGCCTAAGAGAAAATACAACGATTTTCAGTGCTGTTATACAATCCATACACAATCCACACTTTTAGAGATGCTGTGCTGTTAAAGAAGCATATCTTTAAATACACAATATTTATTACTTATATAAGAACCCCAATATTTCTAGGCAGTTCCTTCACAATCCATTGGAGGGAGTTGCGCTCTTCCTTATCTAAACACATATTCTCCCAAAGACATTCTGCTGTTGGAGTGCCTAGTCAAGAGCAAAATCAAGGTTATTTGTGATTTCATAAAGCTCAGCCTAATGCTGTTAACTTCCATACTAAACGATGTGTTTCACTACTGGTTTTAACTGATTACAGTTGGGCTTAGCCAGTTTAAGTCTATATTATGGGCTCACGGAAGTTAAATTAAAAAATTGAATGTGGAGGATGTTAACTGTGCCAAGATGATTGACAGGCCAGTTTACAGTGACACATTTAATACACGAGTTTCACAATTTGAGTTGAATTACTAAAATAAATGAATTTTTCCACGACATTCTAATTTATTGAGATGCACCTGTATGTACTTATGCACTATGTACTGAACCATGTATAGTATGAATTATATAAGGTTATTTTGTCATTCATAATCGGAGTCTGATAGCCCCTCTCCCTTTGGTACATAATTAAAGGGTTAGTTCACCCAAAAATGAAAATGAGTCCTTAAATTACTCACCCTCAAGTCATCCTAGGTGTATATGACTTTCTTCATTCAGACGAATCCAGTCGGGAGTTATTTTAAAAATTGTCTTTGATCTTTCAAGCTGTTTCATGGCACTCAGCGGGTGTTGCATGCATCAGTCCAAAAGCAGTTAAATAAAAAGCACCCATCCATAAAAACAAAAGTGTCTCACACGGCTCCGGGGGGTGAACAAAGGCCTTCTGTAGCAAATCGATGCATTTTTGTAAGAAAAATATCCATATTCAAAACATAATAATCACTTTAATGTAGCTTGCGCTCACTGTTATACACGGAAGCGGTTCCAGGGGAATGACGTATGGAGGTCGGCTTTGTGCATGCGCCGCTCAGAAGTGATGCAAGTGGAAGCGCAGCGGAGAGATCAAAACAAAACAACGGTCATTAATTAGAAGTACAAAACGAGGATTTGTAAAGAAGAATGTTGGAGGATTTCGATATATGCCAAGAGGAGACTGGTTTTCCTTTGCTAAAGTAAGGAAAGTTTTCTTCCTTTGCTCCTGTTAACAAATGTTGGTTTTCACGAGACTCACCGGTGCATGCGCAGCACTGACCTCATATGTCATGCTCCCGGAACTGCTTCTGTGTACAACAGTGTGCGCAAGCTACATTAAAGTGATTATTACGTTTTGAATATGGATATTTTCCCCCCCCCCCCCGGAGCCGTGTGAGACACTTTTTTTATGGATGGGCACATTTTATTTAACTTCTTTTGGACTGATGCATGCAACACCCGCTGAGTGCCATGAAACAGCTTGAAAGATCAAAGACAATTTTTAATATAACTCCCGACTGGATTCGTCTGAAAGAAGAAAGCCATATATACCTAGGTTGACTTGAGGGGGAGAAATTTATGGACTAATTTTCATTTTTGGGTGAACTAACCCTTTAAAGCTGCGACAACTGAGTGCATGAAGTGTCCAACATTCCACACTTCATTTAAGTGCATCATCCGGGTATTTAAAGTGCCCTTTTTCTTTCTGGAATTTTCAGTGGGAACACACTACTCACACTATTTATACTACAAATAGTAATAGAATAGTGCATAAGTACACGATTTGGGACGCACCTACGGTGTAACTATGCGGCAGAGCGGTCCATTAACGACGCAATTGTATGACGTGATAGTATGTCCCAAATCTTGCCTACTCTTCTACTACACACTCAAAAGTGTGTACGTTTTCCTCACCAAAAAAGTACCTACTTTAAGGGCGTAGAATTAAGTAGGCATATTGGGACACAGCAATAGACTCATATAGCTATTGGAGCTCCGCTCAGCCAAATAAATATATTCAACTGATAGTTGCAGCCAACTAATTTAATTGTGTAATAACATTTTGATAATATAATAAACAAAACTATAATAATATAGACTAATATAATAAACATAAAAAGAAAATGTTATTATATGAACTAAATTCAGTGAAATCGGTTATGAAGTGAATGACGCAAATGACTCGCTCAAAAAGATTCAGCTGAATTTACTGAATAAATGATTCAATGACTCTTGGAACTCCACTCAGCCAATTAAAGGGGTCATATGATGCTGCTAAGAAGAACATTATTTTGTGTATTTGGTGTAATGAAATGTGTTTATGCGGTTTAAAGTAAAAAAAACACATTATTTTCCACATACTGTACATTATTGTTTCTCCTCTATGCCCCGCCTTTTTGAAACGCGCCGATGTTTACAAAGCTCATCGTTCTAAAAAGCGAGGTGTGCTATGATTGGCCAGCTATCCAGTGCGTTGTGATTGGCCGAATACCTCAAGCGTGTGACGGAAATGTTACGCCCCTTACCATACTGTGATGGCGTGTCCCAGCCGGAGCGACGACACAAAAACATTAAAACCCATTACAAACGAGGCATTTGTTGCATCCAGTGGGGACATAA
>NW_015505642.1:616696-627492 GCF_001515645.1 Sinocyclocheilus grahami | reverse complement strand
GTCCACGGTGAAAGTTGATGTATTTCCTCAGCGACCAGCACGGATCAGCTCCAGGCATGACGAAGCGGATATCATCCTCTTTTGGAAGACCAAACAAAGTAGTTTCGCTTTCACAACAAAACACACAGCGTCTTCACGACATGGCGGCAGCGGCAACAATACTACTGCAAGAATAAAAGTTACGCCTTGTTTCTTTGCGGGAACATTTGGGCGGCATTATGCAAATCTTCCCACATAGTGAGGTAGATATGTGGGGGCGTGTTAGAACGAGCCATTTTAGGTAGTATAAAACTCTTAACTTTTATAAAGAATATCTCTTTGGATTTGAGACTTTAGTCTTTGCAACTTTACAGATCTTCTTTATGCACCAAGAGCTTGTAACACTCCAAAGAGAAAGGGAAAAATTAAATCGCATCATATGACCCCTTTAAATCATTTTTATTCAGCGGTTTGTTCTAGTGCTCTAATTTTAAGTTTGTTAGCGCTATGACGTTTCACTGTTAGTATCACTCCTCTTGTTTGTGTTTGCTACATTTTGCTTCATCTTCATTCGGCGTCGTTTGCTATTATTTCCAATGGCAGAGTGAAAATAAACAACACAATAGCTAACAGCACTGATGCTCGTGAGATATTGATTAAATATTGAGGACTTTGAATGAACACGCAGCAGAAATGATAAGTAAACCCCCACACAACATCTTTTTATAGAGCTGCTGATAGATGTTTGAAGGCTCCATCCACCCTACGCAAACAACTCCAGACTGCAATTAATCAGTTTCTCTTTCTCTCTCTGTCCTCAATAAATCAACCTCTTCCTCGCTTTATTCACAGCACACTTTCTTTCATATCACAGCATTACACCTTTTCAGTAAAATGCAAGATTTACAAAAGTGGATCCACTTTAAATGCTACCTGTTTAATCTGTTTTTCATATTCTGCTTCACTTGTTCAGGCTCCAATAAATACTGCATTCAAAAATACATATTTCTATTAAAATTAATATAATTTTCTCAATTACTGTTCACAGTGATCACATCACTATTGCTGGATAATGAATATCAGTCTATTTCTCACCCGAAGCATCATATGACTTAAAAATTCTTATGTGTTCAATTCATATGGACTAAATATAATACATTTGTAATACATTTATGTGTTTTATGTCTCTTTTCGAGGTTGACATGGTTTCTATAAGTTGTGTGGAGATTCTTAAAAAAACAAATTTTGTTATATATTAGGCTAAATTATGAATTTATTTTATCCCTTTAAAGGTATTTGACAAATCATCCCAGAATGCCATCTGACTGCCAAACAATCAGTTTGGGTGAGTTATCTCTTAAAAACATCCATATGACATTTGCTATTTTCAGCCATGCTATGCATCATAATTGACAAGCTATGATGTAAATGGGATATGACGTAACTGTAGCCCTAAACAATCTATTCTTAAAATAGAAATAGAAATGGCACTTTTTTCCCCCTATGTCCACCATTTCCCTTATAAATGCTCATCTGTCATTGGCTCAGATAACAGCACTAGCCTGTTGCCTGGTAACATTGCTAAAATGCTTGTGTTTGAGAGAGAAACGCTGCTTTTGTGTCTCTGTCCCTTTTTTTTCTTTTTCTAACAATAATGTTTATGCTACACAACCATCTAAATTTCTAACAGTACACCCACTGATGATGATCTTTAGATGTAACAATCAGTCTGGACATTATTCCGCAATCTGTTTTCTGTGGAATTATTTAGCAGCTTGATATGAAACATAATGCGAAAGCTGACAGGAAGCATCACGCCACATGCCAAAACTTTGTCACACTTCCCTGGCTATTAATGAACACTCTCTCCTCAGTCAATAAGTCATGGAATGATATACAATAACCTAGTCTTTCATTAAGAAATGTGTCGGTCTTTAGATGTGAAATTGACTAGGACAACTGCGGCTTTAATGAGTTTTGGCTGAGAATGAATTCATACCGAAGAGTTCCTGATGGCAGTGCCAACAGCAGCTAATGAACACGTTAATTTGCACAGTTGTGTTTGTCATCAATGAAAATAATCCAGATGTAACTCAGTTAATGCCAAAAAGGCAGCTTTACTCAGATGCTGGAGTCATTTCAAGAAAAACATGACAAGTCAGGAAGGATGAAACTCCAAATTTATGATGTCATTTTAAAGTTGTCAAACACCGAGCTTAATGGAGGGAGCAATGATCCCGTCATTATCTGAGATCATTAAGTATGTCATGGCAGGTTATAAATTATACAAATGCTTCATCAATATTTACAGAAACGGTGCAATCATTTTCTTTAGCTTTTGTCTGTCTGACTTATATATATACTGTAGATTGATATATGCTATAGATAGATATACTAGATAGACAGATAAATAGTGACAGATGTGTGACAGAGCGGTAGATAGCGTGTGACATGTAGATAAAGTGACAGATAGATAGATAGAGTGACAGAGCATGACAGATAGACAGATAGATAGAGTCAGATAGCGTGATAGAGAGCAGCAGATATGGTGAAAGGTAGATACAATGATAGATAGTGACAGAGTGCAATATGTAGATAGACAGACAGATAGATGGAGCGTCAGATATCCTGATAGAGCAACAGAGCGCAATAGGTAGATAGATAGATTGTCAAATAGTGTGATAGAGCAACAGAGTGTGATAGGTAGATAGAGCATCACATAGCATGATAGATAGAGTGACAGAGCAAGATAGCTAGATAGAGCGTCAGATAGCATAATCGATAAAGTGACAGAGTGCAATATGTAGATAGACAGATGGATAGATGGAGCGTCAGATATCCTGATAGAATGACAGAGCGAAATATGTAGAGAGATAGATTGTCAAATAGTGTGATAGAGCAACAGAGTGTGATAGGTAGATAGAGTGACAGATGGATAGATAGAGCGACAGGTAAATAGAGTGACAGATAGAGCGACAGAGTGTGATATGTAGATAGAGTGACAGATGGATAGATAGAGCGACAGGTAAATAGAGTGACAGATAGAGCGACAGAGTGTGATATGTAGATAGAGTGACAGATGGATAGATAGAGCGACAGGTAAATAGAGTGACAGATAGAGCGACAGAGTGTGATATGTAGATAGAGCATCACATAGCATGATAGATAGAGTGACAGAGCAAGATAGGTAGATGGAGCGTCAGATAGCATAATCGATAAAGTGACAGAGTGCAATATGTAGATAGACAGACGGATAGATGGAGCATCAGATATCCTGATAGAATGACAGAGCGCAATAGGTAGATAGATAGATTATCAAATAGTATGAAAGAGCAACAGAGTGTGATAGGTGGATAGAGTGACAGATGGATAGATAGAGCGACAGGTAAATAGAGTGCCAGATAGAGCGACAGAGTGCGATATATATATAGAGCATCAGATAGCATGACAGGTAGATAGAGCGTCAGATAGCAGGATAGATAGAGTGACAGAGTGCAATGTGTAGATAGACAGACCGAGAGATAGAGCGTCAGATATCCTGATAGAATGACAGAGCGCAATAGGTAGATAGATAGATAGTCAAATAGTGTGATAGAGCAATAGAGTGTGATAGGTAGATAGAGTGACAGGTAAATAGAGTGACAGAGTGCGATATGTAGATAGAGCATCAGATAGCATGATAGATAGAGTGACAGAGTGCGATATGTAGATAGAGTATCAGATAGCATGATAGACAGAGTGACAGAGTGCGATATGTAGATAGAGCATCAGATAGCATGATAGATAGAGTGACAGAGTGTGATATGTAGATAGAGTATCAGATAGCATGATAGATAGAGTGACAGAGTGCGATATGTAGATAGAGCATCAGATAGCATGATAGATAGAGTGACAGAGTGTGATAAGTAGATTGAGAAATAAGTAGAAAAAAACATCAGATAGGATGATGGGTAGATAGAGTGACAGAGCTCGACAGGTAGATAGATAGAACGACAGGTAGCGTGATGGATAAACAGAGTGTCAGATAGCGTGATAGAGCAACAGATAATGTGATATATACAGCGGCAGAGTGTGATATGTAGATAGATATAGAGTGACAGAGTGCGATATGTAGATAGAGCATCAGATAGCATGATAGATAGAGTGACAGAGTGTGATAAGTAGATTGAGAAATAAGTAGAAAAAAACATCAGATAGGATGATGGGTAGATAGAGTGACAGAGCTCGACAGGTAGATAGATAGAACGACAGGTAGGGTGATGGATAAACAGAGTGTCAGATAGCGTGATAGAGCAACAGATAATGTGATATATACAGCGGCAGAGTGTGATATGTAGATAGATAGATTCTCTAAAAATTCTCACAATATATGATATGGAAATAAAGACCTACATAAACAGTGAGGCACAAAATGTCTAAATTGTAATCAGATGTGGGGAGAAAAGATAAATATCAGTTCTGAGTGAGAAGGAGAGAGAGTTTCAACAGTGAGTCAGTCTGCTTGTATTACTGAGATTAAAGAGAGCTTCTGCAGTGGAGAGAGAGAGTGAGCGAGAGAAGGCTGTGCACGATTCACTGTCTTCTCTAGGATACAGCTCGCTTCCCTCCTCGTCTCAGTGCTCCTCTCTCTTCCCACTCAAGTGTATCTGATCCGTCTCTCCCGCACAACTCCTCTGTTTCGCAATAACTCTGAGGATGACTCCTTCGGAAACCTCCAGCCACATATGCCCGTTCCCCAGCTCATGGCTGTACAGGACGACTCAACACTCTTGGGCTTCCCTCGTGTGGACCTGCCCTCTCTAAAGTGGATCCACAGCAGACCAGCAGCTCAAGCCGGTCTCCTTTAGGGTAAGTATTGACAAGATATGAGGTGTTAATATGATTTACTGAACCACAGAAAAAGATTAAGGCGATCCAGTGCTTTTTTGTGGATTTGCAGTTCATTGTTTTGCTCTAAAAGGTTAAATATGTGACTCCTTGTTGCATATTGTCATTAGTGATCATATAAAAGCTGAGAAAACGTCCAGGTGGCGTCTCAGATGGGTGCAGAGAGAGAGAGTTAAGACTAGTGGTGCCAACACTGTCAGTGTGTGAACTCTCACTACGTGTCATGACACCAGGTCTGTACAGAACATTACCACTGCGCTGGTCATTAGTACAACACAACTGCTCCGACATCAGCTACTGACTTATTCTGAAGTGATTTGATCAAACCACTTAATAAAGTATTAAAGTTGAGCGTGTGCATTGTGCACGGGTACTTTATTAAGTGATCAGACGCACCATTTTCACAAGAAAACAGCTGGAAAAATCTAGAGGATGGGGTCTTTTGACCCTAGCAACCACATCAAAATGCCCTGGCAACCACCCTGGCATCGTGACAGAGTTTTGCACCACTCGTATTTTCTTCAGCAAAATCAAATATTTATTGATTCCCAGCCGTGTAGTTCAGGTAACCGGCCTGTAGTGTGTTGAGAGAGAAAAATACAGTATGTGGGTGTAGTGAAATAAAAATGTATGAAAAGAGTAGCAAGAAGGTGACAGAATGGACTTATTTCTATGGAAACAGCACTTTCCTCTCTCTCTCTCTCCTCCTCCCTCTATGCACTGCTATGGAAAACTCATATGGATGTTTTTATGTTCCCCATTTTAAAGAATCCGGCAAAGTTTTTGTTTGCAATTTGCTTGGAAATGCCAGTAATTTTTTAGATGTGTTAACAAACAAAAAAGTTGAGCTCAGACACACCCATATATCGCATCACTTCCTCTGTTTACATCATTCCACTGACGTGAAGTCTTCTAATCCGGCTGTTGGAGATTTCGAGGGAATCATGTCTTTCTGTCGCTCAAGCTGTTATTAAGCCACTTAAACAGTCTGAATCTCACACTGGATTGGCTCTGTTTTAGAACACATGCCGATGCAAATAGACAGACATTTGGGTCTTGAACCTTGCTAAACCTAGAGATATAAGTATAGCTAGTCAGTTCAGTTAATCTCTACTTCTTTTTGCTTTTAATTGCTTTCATAATCCTAAACCAGCAAACACTCCTATTAAGCTTTGTTAGCTTGTCATTATTTATATTTTTTGTGGTCATATCATCAGACAAAATCTAAATAATCAGCATGCAGAGATCAGTATTGCACAATTCTAGAATTATTGATATAGTATTTGAATACCGTTTATTAATATGCAGTGATCCTCATTAACATTAATGCAGAGCTGTCTAAAAGTGTCTGTAAATTTGAGAGTGAGATGATTTCATGCAGCAGCCGTGATGTGTGTCGTGATGCGCAAGCTCAGTAATCCTCGAGAGCTTTTTCTCCACTCTCAAACACGATCCCACACACAGACTGATAACTGAATATTATTTTTGGGAAATAATAATGCGATAGACGCGAGCACTCACGCATAAGTGCTGATCAGGTAAAGGGATTGTGTGGTCGTGACTGCAGCCCAGACTGCATCCATTCTATGGTTATATAGAAGAGCAGGAGAAACAGACTGTCATTTGATCTTTATGAACAGAAAGTGTTACTGTGAATGAACTCAGTGCATGACCCCAACAACTGATGCATGCATCTGTTTGTGCATTCATGAGGCTGCTGCAACAGGTCCTTCAGATCTATCTATCTATCTATCTATCTATCTATCTATCTATCTATCTATCTATCTATCTATCTATCTATCTATCTATCTATCTGTCTATCTGTCTATCTGGCTGTCTGGCTGTTCAAATTTAGGTGATCACTCAGAATGCCCTACTGTGTATTTATTTAGTTTATTTAATTTAAATCTATTATTTTAATTTGTTCTATTTTATTTTATTTAATATTTATTATTCTTATTTATTTTTTTAATGTATGTATTTTAATTGTTTATTTATTTAAATGTATTTAAATTTAATTTATTTCTTCATTATTTATTTATTTAGTAATTTGGTTGGTTCTAGCCACATTAAAGAATGAAGGTCAAGTGTCAGACCTGTTGCTCACATATTAACATATCAGTTATACCTTATATGTCAATCATCACAAGCTTTTGTTTACATTAATGTTCCATCATGTTAGATGATCAGTGATTTCATATTCATTCAGGTCTTCGGCATGTCAAATGTAACTTTTAAAATGCTCTGCTTTCAGAACTGTTGTGATTTTCATCCCCTTTGGTCAGAGTTTCTTGTTTGTTCTCTACAGCTGAATTTCTCTTATTCCCCCTCCGCAGAGATCAGTATTAGCCAAGAGATCAGAATAATTAAATCATGCCTCATTTTGAAACACTGTGTTGATTTTCCACATACTAAATTATGCATCCAGCTGGCTTCAGAAGTATAATCATATTTTTGCATGACCATTTGCATGTTCTGGTGATGGTGATGTAACCCACAGTATGTTTAATGGTGGACTGGATGCATTCAGTTTTAATGTTGAGGAAAAATGCACTAAATATTATGTTTTTACTTTCAAACTTTTGAACTTTGATTGCAGGATAGTTCAACACATCAAATAAAAATCATAGTTAATATCTTCATGATAATGCATATTGTTGTCATTTTCTAAAATTGAGTTTAAAAGTGGTTTACAAGTGTGGAAATGATGTTGCCATCTCATAAATAACATCTGTGTTCACGTGAGAATGCACGACGTGCCTGTAGTCACGGGTTTGAGTCTGTATAGCACATGTGTGTGTGTTTCTGCAGGCTGCACGTTTCTGTGAATGTGAACATGAGTTCATACCGGTTCAGAAAGCAATTCCATAAGCATCTTTTGGATTGTGTGTGTGTGTTTTGTAATCTATAAGCTGCCTAATGCTGAATTGTAAAGCCTCAGGCTACTGAAAGAAAAAGGCAGAGAGAGAGCGAGGGAATGATATGGAGGAGTAGAGATGCTTGTGCTTTTATTGGGAGCTCTTTTCTTCTGTCGTTCATTTTTTCCCTCCATCTCCGAGGATGCCAAGTAGAGAGTGGCAGTTAGAAACAGTCTGTGCATATCTAATATGATTGGTCTTGTTAAAAATAGAGTGCACTATACGCTCCGTGCTGAGCTCGTATGCGCAGAAAATACTTCGTTTTGTGGGATTCCGAAAGGAAAAGGCAGTAAGGATTCAGTATATGTTCTCATTCTAGAGACTAGAGAATATTTGATTGGACAAAAATTGTATGTTCCCTTGAGTGCAAGATGATGGCATCAGTATTTTGGTTTCCATGGTAGAGAAATGCTGATTATGAACTCATCCTGCACCGCTTGTGCTATGTTACTACCATTTTTGAGAGTCTCTTCTGCTCACCAAGTCTGCATTATTTGATCAAAAATACTGTTAAATACTGTAATATTGAGAAATATTATTACAGTTTAAAATAAGTCTTTTCTATTTTAAAATGAAATTTACTCATGTGATGCAAAGCTGTATTTTCAGCATCATTACTCCAGTCTTCAGTGTCACATGATCTTCAGAAATCATTCTAAGATGCTGATTTGCTGCTCAAGAAACATTTCTGATTATTATCAGTGTTGAAAACAGTTGTGCTGCTTCATATTTTTGCGGAAACTGTGATGCATTTTATTTTCTAGGATTCTTTGATGAATAGAAAGTTCAAAAGAACAGCATTTATTTGAAATAGAAATCTTTTGTAACATTCTAAATGTCGTTACTGTCGTTTTTGATCAATTTAATGCATCCCTACTGAATAAAAAGTGCAGCTTGTTGACTTCTCTTAGCAATCTGACTTTTTTTGGTGGATGATAAAATGTGATCAAATCTGACTTGCATTTAAACAGGACCATAATATCACAGAGATTTGAGAGGTTTTCTTCAGATCTAGTTGGATAACAAATTAATACATTTAATTGCAATGCTGATCAAAAGTGTCCTGGCATCATGTTTCTTTTTCCTTTTAGAATTAATTTTTTATAACTGCAGTTTTATAATTGCAGGAGCGTCAATATTGTTGGAGCTTCTTTGTTTTCTGAGATTTGCGTCGCACAGTTTAATAAATTTACTTATCTCTTGGCTTAATTAGAGCTGAAATGGAGCATTTAATTGTTTTGCTGGCTTGATCAAAACAGTACCTTTTACTATCAACAGCAGAAGTTTCAGTCATGTGTTTTGTTATAATTACAGTTTAAATGTGGTTTCATGTTCTTCAACTTCTTTTTTTTTTTTCTTTCTTCTAGAAAGGGCACGTTCATTCAGACCTCGTCTTTCAGCCTACAAGCACACAGAGAACAAGACCTTCAGAGCCGAAGCTTATAGATTGCTAGAGGAAGCATAGACGGTCATATATAAAGGTACGTCTGCATCTCTTATGTTATTTTAAGGATAATTCAATCCCTCATATGTGCACTGATGTCTCTCTTCCTTGTTTTTCTGAAAGATGGAGCAGGAGATTTCAAAAGTGCAGCGTAAGATGTCAGACCTGGAGTCAGTTCTGCAGCAGAAAGATGTGGAGCTCAAGGCTTCTGAAACACAAAGGACCATCTTAGAACAAGACCTGGCCACCTATATCACCGAATGCAGCGTGGGTTTACTGTCTGCATGTGGAAATGTGGCATGATCGGAACTGTACTGCTTGGTTTGTGAAACTTTTTGTTTGTTTTGTGTGTGTATTTCAGAGTTTGAAGCGCAGTTTGGAGCAGGCCCGCATGGAGGTGTCGCAGGAGGATGATAAAGCTCTGCAGCTCCTGCACGACATACGGGAGCAGGGCAACAAACTGCAGGAAATTAAAGAACAGGTTTGAATTCATTTCAGACATTTCTGTAGCGCTTTTGACAAAACGTATTATTCCAGTGAGCGAAGAGCTCAAAAGAAGTTCCTTAATCAGTATTTTTGTCTTGTTTTCTAGAAGACATTTACGTTTATGCATTTAGCAGATTTGTATGCGTATAGCAGCTTTAATCCAAAGTGACTTAGCTTACGTAAGTGCATTTAAAGCTGTACATTCATACGTTCCCTGATAATCAAATTCATAAGCCTGTCATTATAAAGTGGTTCCGACTTGTTTTTGGAGAATATACAGGGGCCTTAAAAAGTTTTTTAGTTTTGTGTGTCTGCAGTGGTTTATGTACCTCTGAGTGACATAACCAGAGGTTTCAGGATAGTGTGCATTGTGCTTCATTAAAGTATGTTTATATTCTAGGGCATTTTTTTTGTGACGTGTCTTTGTTTAGCACTTGGGGGGTCTGAGTGAGCATTTCACTGATTTCTCAGATTATTCCCATAGAGCTTCACAGGCGTCTGCTAATAAGAGCCCTGCTGATAGAGTCCACAGTATGAGTACAAATGATCTCTGTCCATCTCAGCTTCTGAAACACTATGTGAAATAGTGATGGCCACTTACAGCCACGAGTAAAGTGATGGTGAACGTAAGACTGAAGAATGAGATGTGAAGGTAAGAACATCATGGAAAAAGAGCCTGCTTTCTGCTGCTGCTTGCACATCTCCCCCAGAGCCAGGCTCCATCGCACTGCGGTTGCCATGGAGACAAAAATGGTACCTCGCAGTGAAGGATGTTGCAGATGCAGTGGAAATGCTGTGGTGACAAACCGGCAAAGGTCTCAAATTAGCAGCAAGCAGACTTTAAATGAAGTCTTCATTTGATCGAACTCTTTGGTTTGTTAAAATTTCAGTTTGGTTTCACAGAACTTTGTTGATGCTTAGTTGATGCTTTCAAACTCTGCTGCATAGAGTAAAATTTTCTTTGTGTGCATGTGTTTTGTTTTGTTATATTTATGAATATTTGTGCTAAGATATATTCAACTAAACAGAATAGTGATAAGATATAGCAATATTTTTTAAAGACTGAACTTTTATATACAGTG
>NW_015505642.1:614153-616606 GCF_001515645.1 Sinocyclocheilus grahami | reverse complement strand
AAGTAGTTTAAGTCTTTGGTTCTTTTAATTGTGATGATTTTGGTTCACATTGAACAAAAACCCACCAATTCACTATCTCAACAAATTACACATTTTTAGTGAATTGTTGGCCTTCTGGAAAGTATGTTCATTTACTGTACATGTACTCAATACTTGGTAGGGGCTCCTTTTGCTTTAATTACTGCCTCAATTCGGCGTGGCATGGAGGTGATCAGTTTGTGGCACTGCTGAGGTGGTATGGAAGCCCAGGTTTCTTTGACAGTGGCCTTCAGCTCATCTGCATTTTTTGGTCTCTTGTTTCTCATTTTCCTCTTGACAATACCCCATAGATTCTCTATAGGGTTCAGGTCTGGTGAGTTTGCTGGCCAGTCAAGCACAGTAACACCATGGTCATTTAACTTTTGGTACTTTTGGCAGGTCCTGCTGGAAAATGAAATAGCATTATAAATGTAGTTTTAATGCATTAATTATGCCTTGTAATGCACCTTATAATGCATTGCATGATCTCATGAATAATTGTAACCACAGTTATAATACATTATCTATTCATTGTTACACCTTTAGAAAGTATAATGCATTAAAACTAGTGCTGTTAATCGATTTTAAAAAATGACTAATTAATTGCACATTATTCTGAAATTAATCATGATTAATCCCACTTCACCTTAAAGTTTTTAAATATACTTTTATGTTGCAATAATTTTACATTCAATCTTCAAATTAATGTAGAAACAACATAAAGAACAGTATATTTTTAATATTTGTTTAATGGCATCTTTTTTATGACTGAAGGCGTGTATCACTGATACCAATACTAATGATGTCTCTAGGAAATTGTTTTTTCCCCCTAATATTTAACCATTGACTACAGCCATTCAACATTACAGTATATTTGAGAGCTATCAATTTGAACATTTATTAGACTTTAAAAAAATAGTAATTTATTCAATATTTTTAATGCGTTAAACTGAAAGAAAATGAATTGCATGCGTTTAGTGTTAACGCACTAATTTTGACAGCACTACTTAAAACAAATGAAAAACAAACTTTCAAATATTATAATGCATTTTAACTTTGATTACAATTATTTATGAAAATGTATAATACATTACAATGTTCATTATGAATACCTTTATAATGCATTATATAATGCATTTTTTAATGAATACTGAATAATTAAAAGATTAAAAACGTGAAATGATACTCTCAATATGAAAAAAAAACTCCTTGCTTTTGCTTTCTGTATCTGTTGTATGTATTATTAATAAGTTACTCCGTTTGTAAGGACATACATTTTCACATGTTAGTCTGAAATGTTTAAATGCACAAAAAAAAAGTTAATGTTCAGTATCATACATTTTAGACATAATATTGTCAGTTTGTCTATTTTTGCTCTACCACAAAAATATATTTACAAAGACAAAGCAGAAACAGTGTTTTTTTTTGTGGAATAAATCAAGTGTTTTCCAACGAGTCAGTTACATGAATGATTCAGTGACTCGTTCTTAAAAGCAGTCACTTGTGTCATTCCTTAAAGGGGTCATGAACTGGCTTTTTTATTATTTTATACTGTTGTCTGAGGTACACTTATGATGTTTGCATGGTTTTTACATTCAAAAACATCAAAATCAATAAGTAATAGGTTATTTTCTACCCTGGTTTTGAGGCAGGCTCGAGAAACGCTCGGTTTTTATGGGCGTGCTGCATTGAAGACTTGGAAGTAAACGCCCACTGCTATGATTGGATAACAGTTTTGCTTTGTAAACTAACTTTCTGTGTGTCTGTTTGACAAGCTACGTCCTTTATAGGAGCCTTCTGTGACTTTAGACATGTACACAGAATCAGGACATATCAAGCGATCTCTAACAAAGCAATAGTGACACAGTACAAATATTTGTTTACTCACATACTGTAAATGAAAGATTCCTATCCGATCCAATATAGATGCACAGCATTGCTTTTTAATCTCAGTCTCTCTGCAAATCCAGTGCACACAATACGGCGCTCAATCAGCGCTGTCAGATTCACAGTCAATAACTCATAGCAAACATAACACAACTTGCTTCCGTGTATCTACACTCGTCTCCCCGGGTCGCTCGCGTACCCAGTCCGTCTCTCTCTCCCATCATGTTCCAGGTGGCCCCTTTTATCCGGTCTCTCCACACCAATTACTGAAACAAGACACATGTGTTTATCATTTGCACTTGACCTACTTACGCACCGCTCGTCTCCTGCCTCTCTCTCCCGATGCAGACCTTGCTGAACCACGCCCCTCCTGCCACATACCCCCACCACCTGACTCAGGCTGGGGAGCCCTCCGGCCTGCAGCCCCCCCCCCATTCCGGGAGAGGAAGTCCGCTACTACCATCTGTACCCCCGGCCTGTGGATCACCTTGAACTTGAAGGGTTGCAATGCTAGATACCAACGGGTGATCCGCGCGTTGGTATCCTTC
>NW_015505642.1:613467-613826 GCF_001515645.1 Sinocyclocheilus grahami | reverse complement strand
ACGCTGGTGCGAATCGATTTAATGCCCAAGAGTCCGTAAATTTCGCGGAGAGTCCGTGACATAAACGCCGTGCCTTGATCGGTGAGAATCTCTTTCAGGATTCCCACCTGGGAGATAAGATGAAACAGGGCCTACGCCACACTTTTCGCGGAAATGCTGCGGAGGGCCACTGCCTCGGGGTATCGCGTTGCATAATCCACTAGGACTAATGCAAAGCGATGCCCCCGTGC
Source organism: Sinocyclocheilus grahami (assembly GCF_001515645.1). Lineage (NCBI taxonomy): Eukaryota > Metazoa > Chordata > Actinopteri > Cypriniformes > Cyprinidae > Sinocyclocheilus > Sinocyclocheilus grahami. Next base: position 613,596 of record NW_015505642.1, on the reverse strand, counting down.
CGATCGCTCTAATGGCCCGATGAGGTCCATACCAATTCGCTCGAAGGGGACCTGCACAAGAGGGAGAGGGCACAATGGTGCTTTTGGGGTGGCCGGTGGGTTCACCAGCTGACATTCCCGACAAGACGC
>NW_015505642.1:612845-613417 GCF_001515645.1 Sinocyclocheilus grahami | reverse complement strand
AATGCCCGGCCAGAAAAATCGGGTCATTAGCCGATTCAGTGTCGCTGCTTGCCCCAAATGTCCGGCCATCGGATTACAGTGAGCCGCCTGGAAAAGCATTTCCCGGCAGCTTTTTGGTACTAACAATTGGGTTGTATCCTGCTTTGACTGAGTGTCTTGGGTCACTCGATACAACCGGTCTTTTAAAATAGCGAAATACGGATAGGAGAGCGGTCGAGTGGGTTGGAGAAGCTGTCCGTCAATGGAACGGACCTGTTCGAACGCATTTTTGAGCGACTCATCCTGGGACTGCTCCAGGGGAAAATCATCGCACTTCGCGGGGGTACCCCCTCTCCACCGCGCTCCGTTCCCCTGGCTCAGTCCCCTTTGGGACAGCTCAGCTCAGCTTCTCCCACCTGCGCGACCGCCCCCGTCTGCCGCGCTCTTTCCTCCCAAGAGACACCCGCACATAGATGCCCCAATAATGCTTTAAATCCTGGCCAATTTGTCCCCAAAATTAGCGGATGCCTGAGGTGCGGGCTAACCGCCACCTCTACTCTATGCTTTTGTCCCCGAAATTGAATAGCCACCGA
>NW_015505642.1:597211-612817 GCF_001515645.1 Sinocyclocheilus grahami | reverse complement strand
TAAAAGCTTTTATTTCAGTAACAAGGACGTTTTCAGTTCTGAAACTTACAAGATATTCTTTTAGTACGATGATCTCTTATATATCAAAAGCTCAAGTAAAAGTTGATTTCTCAATTCATGACCCCTTTTTTATAAATCGGTATGTTTGAACGAATCGCTGGTGCTTCTCTTAAAAAATGGACATTAATGAGCCAAATTTGTCAAATTTTAAGATATTGTTAAGATCTTTTGTTAAAGTTTTGAGAAGATGTGTAGTTTTTGATCGATACAGGTTTTTCTGTGCCTGATATTGCTATAGAAAGTGCTGTGTCTCTGAATTGCTGAAATGACAAAGCAAAGCAAGGTCTGAAAAACGTGAGATTTCAGCAAAAGCGTCAATTGCCTTTCCATTTAATCTGATTGCCGTTTAGGAGAAACAATTGATGTATTCAAGAGATCTCATTTGTGGTTTTCTTTCTGAAGAATGAATGTGGCATTCAGGATTTTTTAGTGCTTGCTACTATTGTAGATGTTGTAATTCCAGGCACTTTCTGGCAAAATGTTATTGTCACGATTGACATTATTTGTGCAGGAGAGCAATTAGTTCACTATTGATAATTAAGCAATCACATTAGCATAGAGGACTGAAAGATGAAGATTGTGTTGAATAATTTTGAGCTGATTTTTTTTTTCATATTGTTACTTTCAACTGGGAGGCAATTTCACTAAATGTCAAGCACCTCTTTTCTGTCATTTATGGCGCATAATTATAATTCTCATTATGGTGATGTAAAGCAAAAAGTACAAACATGCTTTTCCATAAGCGTTTTTGTGTACTTTGTTGTTTTTCCTCAGTACAATATAGCACAGCCTCAAGTGCCTAATTGCTTTGATTTAAAGGCTACTGCACAATAAAAATATAAGGGACAACAATAATGTTATGTTATGTTATCAATAAAAGCTTTTATTTCAGTAACAAGGACGTTTTCAGTTCTGAAACTTACAAGATATTCTTTTAGTACGATGATCTCTTATATATCAAAAGCTCAAGTAAAAGTTGATTTCTCAATTCATGACCCCTTTTTTATAAATCGGTATGTTTGAACGAATCGGTTGAGTGAATGAATTGAATGACTCCCTCTTAAAGATGGTCAAAGATTGTCGCCACCTGCTGGTTAAATGTAATTTGCTGAAAGAACGTATCTGGAACGATTGGAATTTAACATATTTTAATATAGTTTTTATTCTCATAGTAAGAATTTAGCATATGTTAATATAGTTTTTGTTCTCATAGTAAGTGACTTGTAATCAGTAGTTTTACATTTTATCGTTGTGCCTAATTTGATTACGTCATTCACAATACTTTATGAGATAATAGTAGTTCAGTTTTTCAAATCTTTTATTTATTTATTTTTTTGCTTGAACTTTAACTATACTTCAAATTTACAAAGTTGTAAATACAAAAATATAACTTTGTCTCTGGTGCTTCTCTTAAAAAATGGACATTAATGAGCCAAATTTGTCAAATTTTAAGATATTGTTAAGATCTTTTGTTAAAGTTTAGAGAAGACGTGTAGTTTTTGATCGATACAGGTTTTTCTGTGCCTGATATTGCTATAGAAAGTGCTGTGTCTCTGAATTGCTGAAATGACAAAGCAAAGCAAGGTCTGAAAAACGTGAGATTTCAGCAAAAGCGTCAATTGCCTTTCCATTTAATCTGATTGCCGTTTAGGAGAAACAATTGATGTATTCAAGAGATCTCATTTGTGGTTTTCTTTCTGAAGAATGAATGTGGCATTCAGGATTTTTTAGTGCTTGCTACTATTGTAGATGTTGTAATTCCAGGCACTTTCTGGCAAAATGTTATTGTCACGATTGACATTATTTGTGCAGGAGAGCAATTAGTTCACTATTGATAATTAAGCAATCACATTAGCATAGAGGACTGAAAGATGAAGATTGTGTTGAATAATTTTGAGCTGATTTTTTTTTTCATATTGTTACTTTCAACTGGGAGGCAATTTCACTAAATGTCAAGCACCTCTTTTCTGTCATTTATGGCGCATAATTATAATTCTCATTATGGTGATGTAAAGCAAAAAGTACAAACATGCTTTTCCATAAGCGTTTTTGTGTACTTTGTTGTTTTTCCTCAGTACAATATAGCACAGCCTCAAGTGCCTAATTGCTTTGATTTAAAGGCTACTGCACAATAAAAATATAAGGGACAACAATAATGTTATGTTATGTTATGTTGTTGTTATGTTATGTTATGTTATATTGTTGTTATGTTATGTTATGTTATGTTATGTTATGCTATGCTATGCTATGCTATGCTATGCTATGCTATGCTATGCTATGCTATGCTATGCTATGCTATGCTATGCTATGCTATGCTATGCTATGCTATGCTATGCTATGCTATGCTATGCTATGCTATGCTATGCTATGCTATGTTATGTTATGTTATGTAAAACTGGCTGTAAATGTCCTCACCCCCAGGCCATCCAAAATGTAGATGAGTTTGTTTCTTCATGGGAACAGATTTGGAGAAATGTAGCACTGCATCAGTGTCTCAGCAATGGATGCTCTGCAGTGAATGGGTGCCGTCAGAATGAGAGTCCAAACAGCTGATAAAAACATCACAATAACCCACAAGTGATCCACACCACTCCAGACCATCAGTTAATGTCTTGTGCAGCAAAAACCTAAATTTTTGTTAGAAACAAATTCTTTAAGATCTCTTCAACTTCAAACCGCTGCTTCCAGCAAAAATACGATCCTTGCATATTTCTCTCCTGATTCAGACGAGACTACTTTTTTTACTGGAAGCAACTGTTTGAAGTTGCTTAATGATGGATTTGTTTCTTACAAACACGTAGCTTTTCACATCACAAGATGTTAACTGATGGACTGGAGTGGTGTTGGATTACTTGTGGATTATTGTGATGTTTTTATCAGCTGTTTGGACTCTCATTCTGACGGCACCCATTCACTGCAGAGGATCCTTTGGCGAGCAAGTGATGCAATGCTACATTTCTCCAAATCTGATGAGGAAACGAACTCAACTACATCTTTGATGACCTGAGGGTGAGGACATTTATTTTTGAAAATTGTCATTTTCAGGTGAACTGTTCCTTTATACTTGGTCTCTATGGGTGCAAATTACCCAATTTCCACAGGAGCATGTCCAGCATGCTTTACAACAACGTTTAATAAACACAGACAGTTACTGATTCTATCTTCTATGCTTGTCGTGCTAGATTTCCTTTTCCCCTTTAACGTAGCCCCAGGCTACCGTTTATCGCTAAACTGCATAAGACGTCTCGTTAGGTGATTGTGGCCTTGTCACACATGACATGGACGTGATTTGTGACCTGTAGCTAATGGCTGATGAAACGATGAGGGCTGATTCGGACTCGGATTGGCATACTCACTCTGTCCGCCCACTCGCTGGCCTTTCACCCACTCAGCACACTTATGTATCCACTTCTGCGCTCTGCTTTTCATGTGCTGGTCTCTCTCTATATCCTGCGGTTGGTTACTCAGACTTATTTCATCTCCTCTGCCTCATGTTCTCACAAAGGTCTTCTGATTCACCTGTTTTATTTGATTCTGCCATTTTGCATGAAACTGTTTGCTTAGTGCTGCATTGAAATAGGTTGCATGAACCCAGTCTGATTCCTTTATACTTTTTATATTGCTTCTCACTCGTATGAATGGCTTGCCATGTCGAACGCAGGAAAATGAAACTAAAAATAACCCTATAAAAGCCTTTAAATTATCAAGGTGATCCAATCTTTGTTGAAAAAGTCTACTGCATGCTTTCTGTCATCTGATTGATAGTTGATTTTTAGTTTAGACTTTTTTGTAAAAGCCTTCAGCTTGTGCTTCACGTGTCTTTTTGCTGTGAAAACTTAAGACTAAGTAAACATAAGAATAGCTTTGTAATATTTCAAGATGAACACTTACTGGACTGAAGCAGGTTTACTTGATTATCCATACATCCTTTTTTTTTTTTTTTTTTAAGAAAAATCATGAGTATCAAATATAATGATCAGGCTTTTGAGGAAATTGTATTTGTTCATCTGTCAATCATCACTGTATTGCATTGCATTATATCATTGTTTTGATCATAAAACTAAGCATTTAAATATCATCTTACTAAGACATTTTTATTGGAGATATAAAGTGAGGACTGATATTTATATCATTTTATGCAAGTATCTGCTATAAAGATCTCATTGATTTACATTACAGACTATCAGGAATTCATAGTTGATATCATTATCTGCACCAAATTACATATTTTTGCTCAGTTTGGGCCTCTGAATAAAACTTAGATGTTTATTTTTTATCATATGATACTATTACAAGCCATAAAAGCCTGATGTATCAAATACTAATACTCACCCAAAACACATACAAACTTTTATTTTATATATTTAACAAATTCTATCTCAATAAACTGTTCCATTTAAAAATAAATAAATAAAAATGTTATTTCTTTTGTCAGATTAAATTGCACTGCAAGAAACTTTGGATAAAAGCATCTGCTACTTACAGTACATGTCCATATGAGCTAAATATAAAAAATTTTGACCGTGTTTCTGTAACTAAAGTGCCATTTTAACCATTTATGCCCTTGCAGGAGTACCACGCTCAGCTGGAGGAAATGCGTGTGTCTATTCGTCAGCTGGAGGAGAACCTGTCCGCCGCTCGCCGCCGCAGTGACCTGTACGAATCCGAGCTGAAAGAGTCTCGCCAGACCAGCGATGAGCTCAAGAGGAAGGCTGTGGAATACCAGCAGAAGATTCAGAAGGTCTGTTCACGTTCTAAGCGAGAACCGTCCTGCTGATGCACTCTAGATGAGATGCGATCAGTCTATTTTTTCATTTTGCAGGCTAAAGAACAAGGCAAAGCTGAGATGGAAGAACTTCTGACTAAATTGCAGAAGGTACATCTGATATGACAACTCATTATTTCCATTTGCTGTCAGGAAGACCAGCATACAGTATTTCCTTCCTAACTAGTTTAACCAACAATACTCCCATGGTAAATGAACCAAATCGCCATGCTGATCAACCAGCACTAACCAGTCTGGAGCATAAATTCATGCTGTTTTTAAGTGCAGGAAAGCAAATTGCTAATGCAGCTGTTTTCGTATTTAAGCTTCTTTATTTGTAAATGTCTCAGACCAATGCAGAGCAGCAAGTAAAGATGGAAGAGCTCCAGGAGAAGCTTGCCAAGGTACTGTGCACATTTATTTCAAATTCAGCCCTGCTTGAAGAACTGAAACATGATTTGTTTGTTTAAAAAGTAATATTCAGTAATATTATTGATTTAACGGCATTGACGCTGTCAGTGAACTGAACTTTGCATAATAAAATTGATAATAACTTTGCAACATCAACACTGCTATTGAATCAACATTGAACTGACTTGAGCTGAATAATGACACTATTGTCTTTTGTAGAGATGCTTTATAGCTGAAATTAAATGTTTCATAATTGATGAATTTTATAACATAAGTACCTTTAAATTTCTCTAAATTTTCCTGTTTATTATTATGAAACTGCTTTGAAACAATGTTTATTGTGCAGAGCACTATATAGATAAATGTGTTTTGACTTATCATGGATCACACAGCAGTAGTTAGATGATAGATGACTTATGACCCCCCTGCCCCCCCCCCTCGTATTTTTACTGTAAATTTACAGTAATAAAACTTGCAGCTTTAGTTGCCACAAATTCACAGCAAAAATACAGTAACAGTGTTTCTGGAATCACAGAATGACATATTGCTGCCTACATATTTTATAACTTATAACCATATATTTTGTTAAGTGATATAATGTTAATATATAAAGCTACTTGAACTACCAAAATCTGCTTTTTACCGTAAAATGTAAAAAAAAAGTATGTTTTACAAGAATATACTATTTAATTTTTTCTCCTTCAAATGTTGTTTAATTTATATAATCATATGTCCTTTTACTGTTTGCACTGTTAATTATATGTAAATTTATAGTTTGTACTTTCAAAAACTATCATTTTGACTGTATTTCACTGTAGAATTACATTTAATGCCATGTTGAACCATTTACAGTTTTTCAGCGGATATGGTAACTTATAGTTAACCAATTAACCGGTCTTTTACAGTAGCATTTTTAGTCTTTTTCTGTACATTTTTTTTTACAACGCAGCTTCCCTCTCTCTCAGGCCGTGAAGGCGAGTACAGACGCCACTGAACTCCTGCAGAACATCCGTCAGGCTAAAGAACGTCTGGAGCGGGACCTGGAGCGTCTGCACACCAAAGAGGACTCCACCGACAGCCTGCGCAGACGCCTGCGAGACACTGAGGTGACCTATGACTCCACTGACACACTGCATGGCTTCTTCAGACACTTTCACTGTCTGAATGAATTAAAATGGCTTTATTTACAAATATCATGATTATGATTAGATCAGATTCAACTTTATTGTCATTGCACAAAGAATAAGCAGGAAACAATTCCTGTAGCTCAAACAGTAGATTATAAGTGATCAAATAAAGTGTAGACATTGAATGCAGTGTTACTTGCTTAGGATAAAAGCATCTGCCAAATGCATGAATATTAATGCAAATGTAAACAGCATAATTAACCCATTGTAATCCATTTTTGTTGACATTTAGCCTCAAGCTCACAGCTTGTTGATGACTATTCTGATGTGATTTTCCATTTCAAATATTTCAAAATATTTTCTTACTTAGTTTTGTTGTCTTGTTTTCTAATACAAATATCTAAACATTTTAAAATCAAGACATACTTACTTAAGAAAAATTACATTAGATTTTTAGTCTTAATGTTTTAAAAAAAAAAAATCGGCCAATGGGGGTGATAAAAATATTATTGTTTTCCCTTTTAATAAAGTTTATTTTTATTATCCCATTTAAGCATGAACTTAATTTTAATAAATTTTTCGGAAAACAAGACGTCATATCAAGTAATTTTGCATCTCAAGAAAATGTATATTGATGAGAGAATGTTTAGACATTTGTACTGCAAAACAAGACACAAATACTAAATAAGAAAATAATTTTTACAGAGTATTTAGTCATGGTTTTTTGGATAAAAAAATGCTTAAAAGCAGAAAGAATATCTGCCAGTGGGGTAATAAAAATAATCTCGTTTTCCCTTTGAACTAATTTTATTTTGCTTACCCCATTGGCAGATATTTTTTCTTGTTTTAAGCATAAACTCACTTAATTTGAATACATGTTTCAGGAAACAAGACTTAATATCTTAAAGGGGTCATATGATGCGATTTCATTTTTTCCTTTCTCTTTGGAGTGTTACAAGCTCTTGGTGCATAAAGAAGATCTGTAAAGTTGCAAAGACTAAAGTCTCAAATCCAAAGAGATATTCTTTATAAAAGTTAAGAGTCAACCACGCCTACCTAAAACGGCTCGTTCTAACACGCCCCCACATGTCTAGGTCACAATGTGGGAAGATTTGCATAACGCCGCCCAAATGTTCACGCAAAGAAAGAAGGCGTAACTTTTATTCTCGCTGTAGTTTTGTTGCCGCCGCCACCATGTTGTGAAGGCACTGTGTTTCGTTGTGAAAGCGAAACTACTTTGTTTGGTCTTCCAAAAGAGGACACGACTAGAAATCAGTGGTTAAGTTGTATTTACAACACTGTTCCAGAACAGTTCAACCCAAATATTCAGATGTGTGCAGCACATTTTATGGAGGACTGTTTCCTGATCCTGGGAGAGTAGACTACAATGCCGGTGTTCTGACTCACAGACTGTAAGTACGTTTTCATATAAAGGATTTGCCACTGATGATTCAAACGTGAGTTTTGAGCAGTGTAGAGTAGCGCTTGTTGTTTGTCATTTCTCCGATCACAAATGCAGACATGGTTTTATGGTTTACGTGGCGCGATGCAATGGTTGACTGTACTGATTCCCCAGGTTGACCAGCACTAACCAGAAATTCAAGCTGGTCTGTTCATTAGTGAACTAAAGTTCTGCTTTGAATTATGGTGTCTAATTTGACTCTGTTTTATGTAGACGATCAATGCCATGGAGTCAAAGATGACCAGTCTGGAGCAGAGGATCACAGAGCTGTCCGAGGCCAACAAACTGGCAGCCAACAGCAGCATTTACACGCAGAAAAACATGTGAGTTTACATGCATGAACATACAGACCTGAGCTGATTCAGTGATGGATGGAAATCATTTGCAGTAGCCTACAATTAGACTAACACACTATATTACTCGACTGAAGAGATGTTTGTTTGGATTATTTTTAGTAACATTAATTCTTAATTTAATTTTGATTTTTTTCATATTGCGGTTGACTGTTGTTGTTATGTAAAAGCAATTAGCCATTCTGCTTCATGCTGTGCCACATAATGTCAAGAAATACACAGTAAAACACATTTGTTTGGATATGGCATTCTTTGCAAATACATTTTGCAAAGTATATACATTGGGGAAAAAAAGTATTTAGTCAGCCACCAATTGTGCAAGTTCTCCCACTTAAAAAGATGAGAGAGGCCTGTAATTTTCATCATAGGTATACCTCAACTATGAGAGACAAAATGAGAAAAAAAAATCCAGAAAATCACATTGTAGGATTTTTAAAGAATTTATTTGCAAATTATGGTGGAAAATAAGTATTTGGTCAATAACAAAATTTCATCTCAATACTTTGTTATATACACTTTGTTGGCAATGACAGAGGTCAAACGTTTGCTGTAAGTCTTCACAAGGTTTTCACACACAGTTGCTGGTATTTTGGCCCATTCCTCAAGAGCAGTAATGTTTTGGGGCTGTCGCTGGCGAACCCGGATTTTCAACTCCCTCCAAAGATTTTCTATGGGGTTGAGATCTGGAGACTGGCTAGGCCACTCCAGGACCTTGAAATGCTTCTTACGAAGCCACTCCTTCGTTGCCCGGGCAGTGTGTTTGGGATCATTGTCATGCTGAAAGACCCAGCCACATTTCATCTTCAATGCCCCTGCTGATGGAAGGAGGTTTTCACTCAAAATCTCACAATACATGGCCCCATTCATTCTATCATTTACACGGATCAGTCGTCCTGGTCCCTTTGCAGAAAAACAGCCCCAAAGCATGATGTTTCCACCCCCATGCTTCACAGTAGGTATGGTGTTCTTTGGATGCAACTCAGCATTCTTTCTCCTCCAAACACGACAAGTTGAGTTTTTACCAAAAAGTTATATTTTGGTTTCATCTGACCATATGACATTCTCCCAATCCTCTTCTGGGTCATCCAAATGCTCTCTAGCAAACTTTAGACGGGCCTGGACATGTACTGGCTTAAGCAGGGGGACACGTCTGTCACTGCAGGATTTGAGTCCCTGGCGGCGCAGTGTGTTACTGATGGTAGCCTTTGTTACTTTGGTCCCAGCTCTCTGCAGGTCATTCACTAGGTCCCTCCGTGTGGTTCTGGGATTTTTGCTCACAGTTCTTGTGATCATTTTGACCCCACGGGGTGAGATCTTGCGTGGAGCCCCAGATCGAGGGAGATTATCAGTGGTCTTGTGTGTCTTCCATTTTCTAATAATTGCTCCCACAGTTGATTTCTTCACACCAAGCTGCTTACCTATTGCAGATTTAGTCTTCCCAGCCTGGTGCAGGTCTACAATTTTGTTTCTGGTGTCCTTTGACAGCTCTTTGGTCTTGGCCATGGTGGAGTTTGGAGTGTGACTGTTTGAGGTTGTGGACAGGTGTCTTTTATACTGATAACGAGTTCAAACAGATGCCATTAATACAGGTAACCAGTGGAGGACAGAGGAGCCTCTTAAAGAAGAAGTTACAGGTCTGTGAGAGCCAGAAATCTTGCTTGTTTGTAGGTGACCAAATACTTATTTTACCGAGGAATTTACCAATTAATTCTTTAAAAATCCTACAATGTGATTTTCTGGATTTTTTTTTTCTCATTTTGTCTCTCATAGTTGAGGTATACCTATGATGAAAATTACAGGCCTCTCTCATCTTTTTAAGTGGGAGAACTTGCACAATTGGTGGCTGACTAAATACTTTTTTGCTGCTAACAAAAATAAGAAGAAACAAAACTAACTATTTAAATAAACTATGATCATATGTAATATTGTGAAGGGTCTTCTGGGAATGTCCTTTTATTATATTATAAGTTATAGTGTGTAAAATAAAGTAAAATATATTTTAAATTTTTTAAATTGAAATAACAAATATTTTTAATTGAAATAACAAATAAAATAAAAATAAAACACATTTTCAAAATATACTTATAGTCACTTTACTGTAGTACCAACACAGGACTTTTTTGCAAGGGTATTTTGGCTTATTGTTTTATGCTTCCATGTAATATTAGTATTAAGTATTTTCATAGTCAGTTTGAACCATGGATATTTGGGTGTGAAGTGTGTTTGGTGAATGTAAAGGTTAATTTCAGGCTAATGTGCCATGATAGCAGATTTTCAGGGTTAAGCACAAAGTTAATGAACGATGACCTGGTGTATTTGCATTATATCAAGGCTTTCATAAGAGCTTCATATCATCCCTGTTGAAAAATCAGCAGAATTTGTAACCAGTATATGTGATTTAGATGCTGTTCCCACCAGACTAGCTTAACCATCATGGTTAACTAGCTCTACCAGGTTTTAGAAACTCAAATGAATTGCGAGATGTTAAACCAAAACGCAGCTTCAACTTGACAATTTATTTTTTCACAAACTCTCAAAGTCTTGTTTGTAATCTTTAGGAACGCCCAAGAGGAGATGATATCTGAGCTCAGGCAGCAGAAGTTTTATCTGGAATCTCAGGCTGGAAAACTGGAGGCCCAGAATGCAAAGCTGGAGGAACATCTGGAGAAACTGACACAACAAGAGCAGACTAACAAGAGCAGAGTGCTGGAGCTGGAGGCCAGACTGCGAGAGGTGAGTGATGGCCAAGACCATCATATGACGATGATCAGACCGTTTGATGAACCATATTTCACCCCGAAAGAATCAAAAGCAATGAATATGAAGTTGAAAACAGTTGTGCTGCTTCATACTTTTGTGGGAACATTGATACATTTTTTCAGGATTCTTTGATGAATAGAAAGTTCAAGAGAACAGCATTTATTTAGAATTTTTTTTTACTTTATAAATGTCTTTAAAGTCACCTTTGATCAATTGAATGCATCCTTGCTGAATAAAAGTACAAATAACAACAAAAACCGTACTGACCCCAAACTTTTGATCATTTCTTGTTTTATATAGTTTTTTTTTTCAGTTCATTTAAATAGCCCAGCAGATATTCCATGTGGGTCTCTTAATTAATATGAGCCTGTGATTAATATGATTATTATAAAATAAATATGACTGTACTCTCTTAAAAATAAAGGTGCTTCAAAAGGTTCTTCAAGCGATGCCATAGAAGAACCATTTTTGGTTCCACAAAGAACCATTCAGTCAAAGGTTCTTTAAAGAAGCATCTCTTTCTTACCTTTTTATAATCTGAAGAACCTTCTTTCGCTACAAAGAAGCTTTTGTGAAACAGAAAGGTTCTTCAGATGTTAAAGGTTCTTTATGGAACCATTTAGACAAAAAGGTTCTTCTATGGCATCGTGAAGCACCTTTATTTTTAAGAGTGTAAGCCATGAATATATTAATGCTATAAACATTAACATCCTGAATTTTTGTAAAGCTGCTTTGTATTATGTAAAATGCTATACAAATTCAATTGACTTGATGCACTCAGGGAGAATTCTGAATCATGTTTCACCCCAAAATCAACAGAAATAAATAAATAAATTACATTTTACATGAAGAAAAAATGAACTATTCGAAAACTATATGTTCTAAAACTATTTAGAACTCTTAAGATTTTTTTTTTCATCATGGCATTATTTTCAAATTCTCATCACTGAAGAAAATCTGCCTTTAATTTATTGATTTAAGTAAAAAAAATCATTGTAATATGGCAACAATTGTTTTTGCACAAGCTAAAGTTTCAAAGTAGCTTCTGAAGGAGCAATAGTCGATATCATCCACCATATTGCAGACTCCACGCATCTCCTTTATATCGTTCAATCGTAATGAGTAATCGTGTGTTTCTGTCTAATCTCTCAGTGGACCATTGTGTTCCTCGTCTTCACAGTGCTGTAAACATCTTCCCACGCTCCTCTGCGGTATAAGCGAGGGCTGTGGCGCTCCGTTTCAATGCAGCTTTGACACGGTTTCATCCTCGCGCCCCGCCGCTCTCATGCATGACATCACACCTGTCATGGCACTCGAGTTCATTTCACAGCGCTGCTGCTATCTGCTCAAATGCACTTTACTGCAGAACTCCACGCAGCACTCTGGCAGAGTGCGCACTTCTTGCAAACATGGCCATTTTCACTCTCATTTTGTTTCTTTTTTTTTAGGCCCATCGGGATGAAATCCAACGCAAGTTTGATGCCCTTCGAGACAGCTGTGCGGTATGCAAATGAGCTTTTCTCTGTATTTGACTCATTAAATGTGACCCACACAAGTCCTACCTGTACAGATAGAATGTGTGGATGGTGCAGTTTCCATAAGCAGCATCTGAGTCCAAACTAAATCCATAAATAAAGCTTTTTTCACCAATATCATGATTTTAGCTTAAAACAATGTACACTACCGTTCAAAAGTTTAGGGGGTGGTAAGATTTTAAAAATATTATTGAAAACAGATCTTTTATGCTCACCAAGGCTGCATTTAATTGATCAAGTATACAGTAAAAACAGTAATAATGTGAAATATTTGTACAATTTAAAGTAAGTGTATTTTATTTGAAAATATATTAAAATGTAATTTATTGCCGTGATGCAAAGCTGAATTTTCAGCATCATTACTCCAGTCTTCAGTGTCACATGATCTTCAGAAATCAGTATAATATGCTGCTCAAAAAACAATTCTTATTATTATCAATGTTGAAAACAGTTGTGCTGCTTCATATTTTTGTTAAAACCATTTTTTTCAGGATTTTTAGATGAATAAAAGTTAAAAAGAACAGCTTTTATTTGAAATAGAAATCTTTTGTAACATTATGATAAAAAAAAAAAACTTATTGGCCCCAAACTTTTGAATGGTAGTCTGAAGGCTAAAGTGTGTCTTTTGGATCAGTAACTGGATCTTCTTTTTTCAGTTCATTTAAATAGCCCAGCAGGGTGACAAATAATCTCTTAATTAAAAGGAGCTCATAAAAATGGCATGTGCTCTGACATTTATAAAATAATTAGAAAAGTATTGTTTAAAATAGTTTTAGATGAAGAATAGCATGTCACACCGCTCTTACAGTTTAATAAATCATGTCAAGCAACACTGTTACCATGATATGGGAAAACTTTTTTCAAAAGCATCTGTTTTCAGGCATCCTGAAAGTTGTTCACCCAGCAGTCATTGATTTGGGGAACGTTGCGTTGCCCCTGGAGTGCGTTTCATTATTATCAAGCACAGAGCATCTCTGCCCTACTTTCACTGTCCACCCACGCTCAAGCTGTTTGAGCGTCTCCACCGATGCAATATTCACACCCGGTCCCAGCGCTGTTTTTAGACGCTCATCTTCTCCTCTGTGCCGAGGAGTTATATTACATTTTTCCTTCATCATACTCCTTTGCAATCATAACTGGAGCTTAGATGAACGTATAAACTTGAAAACGAGAATTTCATTGTCTTATTAGAATGAAAACATAGGGGCTTGTGTTTATAAGCATGTAAGGCAAGTCAAGCATCACTGTTACTATTGCTCATACTTATGGTTTAGGGTTTGTATAGAGCTCTAGTAATAGTTATTCTCAGTGTCTGAAGCCTCGCTGTCAGTCTCAGTGAGTTCTGCTGATGGTGGACTACAGACAGACAGACAGACAGACAGGAGAGCGGCGTCTGCTCCTCGATCTGTCTTTCGTAAGCTCTTATAATCCCAGCCTCTGGTGACGGCTTCTTTCCTCTAAACACACTTTGATCTTCTCAATTTTGGAGATGTACTATGAATAGTAAGGGTATAAAATAACAGTTTTCCAATGCATTTTATTTTAATAATTACATGCATAATAAAAGCCAGTACAACACTAAAAGCAATGCTAGGGTGTTGTGTGGTTGCCAAAATGTTTTTAGTTTTTCTTGATCAGATGGCACAAAATTTTCATATTTTTGAAATTTCATCTGAATATCAGAATTTGTGAGATTTAGTCATTTGAATGTTTTGAGGTTAATGTTTTTCTAGAAAACGCTCTTTGACATTTGAATATCAAAGTTTTTTTGGGTCTGTTTACTAATGTGGGCACATTCATGTTTTTAGATTTGTGGAGTGAAAAATATTGTTTTGATTTTTAATGAAAAGATCAATTAGACCTAGAAGGCCCCAAGTGGCATCTTGACACTTATGTTATTATTTATTTAATACTTAATGTAATTCATTGGGTTTTTCATTTTAGACATCTATAGGATAATGGAGTGAAATCATTCAATTTGAAATAAATTTGACTATTTGTAATTAAATATGAGAAATTAAATATGTATGTATTCATATTCCTTTACATAAGTCATATAATACATGTACCTTTCAGATGAATCTCTTTTACTGGGATTCTGCTTTGTCTGACATTGGTTATTCAATTATTTAAATAAATTGGAAAAAATAGAACAGTTTATTTAGTATTTTACTTTAATGGCACTTATAATGGTATAATATAAGAATATAAGATAATGTAAGATAAAAATACAAGAAAAATATTAAGTAACTCATACGATCTGTGAAATTTAGTGAGGTAAGATGGCCTCTTTAAATAATTTTACATTTTGTGCAATGAGAACTAAATTATGGAAGCATATAGGTAGCAAAATTCAAATGCAATATTCAAAATGACAACGCAATTTTCAAAATGACGATGTATTTCTGTATTTAAATTTACATTTTCCATTACCCACACGTGCAAAATTTGTTGCAAAATGAAAATGAAAATTAAATTATATAATTTACATTTGCCATTTCCAACAGTAGTCTTAATATGTAAACTGAATACAAATTTTAACGCTTTATAAGTTGCATAAGTTACACTGTATTTAAATTTACATTTTCCATTACCCACACGTGCAAAATTTGTTGCAAAATGAAAATGAAAATTAAATTATATAATTTACATTTGCCATTTCCAACAGTAGTCTTAATATGTAAACTGAATACAAATTTTAACGCTTTATAAGTTGCATAAGTTACATATAAGTAAAATATATAACACAAATTGATTTGATATGTATAACATGTTCAAGCAGAAATGGTAGCAAAATGATCATTTAAATGCTATTTGTCCTAAATGCATTTAGACTAACAGTTAGAACACTTCAGATTGCATTTTCATCATGACGCCGTGGGATATTTGTAGCAAAATTCAGTGCGGCTTTGAAAATGCATTCCGAGCTGACCACGTCCACCCTCCATCAATCATTGCTTCAAGGCGGGGATTGGCGGAAGCGTGTTACGTTTGGATCGTACGAAACATGGCGGCTGGAGATCTGATAAGATCGTTGAATTCACTGGCAGATGAAGTATCCAGGAACATGTTGAAGAGATGAATTGTAATGCTTGTAATGTCCATTTATAGTCTTTACACAGCAGCTTGGCTC
>NW_015505642.1:586428-594282 GCF_001515645.1 Sinocyclocheilus grahami | reverse complement strand
ATTTAAATTTACATTTTCCATTACCCACACGTGCAAAATTTGTTGCAAAAGGAAAATGAAAATGAAATTATATAATTTACATTTGCCATTTCTAACAGTAGTCTTAATATGTAAACTGAATACAAATTTTAACGCTTTATAAGTTGCATAAGTTACATATAAGTAAAATATATAACACAAATTGATTTGATATGTATAACATGTTCAAGCAGAAATGGTAGCAAAATGATCATTTAAATGCTATTTGTCCTAAATGCATTTAGACTAACAGTTAGAACACTTCAGATTGCATTTTCATCATGACGCCGTGGGATATTTGTAGCAAAATTCAGTGCGGCTTTGAAAATGCATTCCGAGCTGACCACGCCCACCCTCCGTCAATCATTGCTTCAAGGCGGGGATTGGCGGAATCGTGTTATGTTTGGATCGTTCGAAACATGGTGGCTCGAGATCTGATAAGCTCGTTGAATTCACTGGCAGATGAAGTATCCAGGAACATGTTGAAGAGATGAATTGTAATGCTTGTAATGTCCATTTATAGTCTTTACACAGCAGCTTGGCTCAATTTCAAGACGCTGATGTCACGTGGGTCACCCGCAGTGCAAGACGCTCAAAGCTCAAGACGTTCGGTTTCACGTTCGTTGGACATGTTATACATATCAAATCAATTTGTGTTATATATTTTCATTTTCATTTTGCAACTTATAAAGCGTTAAAATTTGTATGCAATTTACATATTAAGACTACTGTTGGAAATGGCAAATGTCAATTATATAATTAAATTTTCATTTTCTTTTTGCAACAAACTTTGCATGTATGGGTAATGGAAAATGTCAATTTAAATACAGAAATACATTGCCATAAATGATCCAAACGTAACACGCTTCCGCCAATCCCCGCCTTGAAGCAATGATTGATGGAGGGTGGGCGTGGTCAGCTCGGAATGCATTTTCAAAGCCGCACTGAATTTTGCTACAAATATCCCACGGCGTCATGATGAAAATGCAATCTGAAGTGTTCTAACTGTTAGTCTAAATGCATTTAGGACAAATAGCATTTAAATGATCATTTTGCTACCATTTCTGCTTGAACATGTTATACATATCAAATCAATTTGTGTTATATATTTTCATTTTAATTTTTGCAATAATATGTAATATGTTTTGCAATATATGCTTCCATACTAAATGAGCAAATGTTTCTATTTATTTTCGTTAAAGGTCCCCTGAAATGTTTAGAAACACGCAGCGTTACTCTATGTGCTGACGTCATTTTAACTGAAACAGGAAGACAGGGCGGGACATATCAAGCAGCCCCGCCCCTTTTTAAAATAGCCAATAGCGTTCGTTTATATCACAGCTTGGGCTAGAGCCGTTGAGCTCCATAAAGCCACATTTGACAGCCACAATCTCATCCATATTGCTATAAAACACAGCATTCTGTGTAGAATTCAAATCGCTCCGAAACATTTTGTGGTCTGCACCGACTACAAACTTGTATCTAAATATCTTACAGTTTAAATGTGCACAATGGCATCTTCCCTCATCTTACTCTACTGCCTTTCTAAGCTCTCAGATTTACACCTGAACAATAAAAAAACCTAGCAACCAGGCATAACACCCTAGCAACCACACGGCATTGTGCAAACAACCATTCAGAAGGCAAACAGATGCGTTTTTGAATTTAAGCGGTGAAAGATGAAAACAAGCTTAACACAGGCCAAATAAACTAAAGCGCGGTAAAAAGAGTGATTTTTGGTCAGTAGTTAAAGTGGGTCAGTGTGTGCTAGTGTGGCGCTGTGCCTTTAACATAATGACAATAATAATGAGTCCAGAAACCTCCTCCGCACCAGAGGAGTGCTTGGCACTGCTGCACGCCAGCACACTTGACCAGCTCTGCTGTTTCATGCAAACCTGCGTCTCTTCTGCTTGTCAGATGGAGGCTTTGGAAATGTGTGAAGTGAAACGAGAAAACGGGTCTAAAAAAGGTTTTAGTCAAAGATGAAGTTCAGGGTAGCTCTGCATCTTGCTTCGAGTGATGTTAAAGTCTTTAAGAACATTTCTGGCACTGGACAGGATTAAATGCACGCCTGTTACACAGACAGAGTTTTTAAGGACAGGACACTTGTAGAGCGACAGGAAGATGTTAGGAAGAAAGATGGAGACTGTTCTTTAGTAGCAAACAGTAAACTCATACAGGTTTGAGTCGGGGTTTAGTGGTTAGCACACATACTTGGGATGTTTTTAGCAAGCTTATTTAACTTTGAACTTAGTCTGGCTTTAAACTGCCCATATGTGATGTAATAATGTTCGCTTTGTTCTGAAAGTAAATCTGAGTTCAGTCATAAAACAATAATACAAACCATAGTAAATAAAACCATGTTTTTTTTTGTTTTTTTTTTGGTACTATAATATTATAAATCAAATGGTTTGGGGTTGGTATGTTTTTGAAAGAAATGCTCACCAAGGCTGCATTTAATTTATAGCTGTTTTCTATTTGAATATCTGTTAAAATATAATTTATTTCTGTGATGCGCAGCTGAATTTTCAGCATCATTACTCCAGTCTTCAGTGTCACATGATCTTCAGAAATCATTCTAATATGCTGATTTGCTGCTCAAGAAACAACTCTGATTATCAATTCTGAAAGCAATCTTTTGTAACATTATAAATGTATTTACTGTCAATAGGACTGCAAATTACTATTTTAAAATTACCACATATTAATGGGATTATGTGACACTTATAACAGCAATAAATTGATTTTCTATTATTTTTCCAGTTCCATAATGACTGGACAATTTTTTTACATTATAATTTTGTAGTTTTATAGAGAAATCTATAAATGTCTTTACTGTCACTTTTTATGAATTTAGTACATCTACATTTACATTTAAAATAGTAATTTTCCATAATTTTTCTGATTCTGATTCTTTGCAGAATTTGATTTCATTTAAATGAATTTCATTTAATTTTCTTTTGCATTTATGTTCTTTACATTTAATGTGTGTGTGTGTGTGTGTGTGTGTGTGTATATGTATATGTATATATATATATATATATATATATATATATATAATTATATATATTTAGTACATATATTTTAAAATTACCAAATATTTCTGGCTTTCTTTGACACTTATAATGTTATAACTTATAAAAGCAATCTTTTAATTTTCCATAATTTTTCCAGTTTGACTGGACAGATATTTTCATTATAATTTTGTAGTTTTACAGAGAATACACTTACAAAGAACAATGTTTAGCAAATAAAATATTTTGAGATTAGTAGATGAGTATAACTTTAAAGTTAATAATAATTTATATTTAAGTACATATAAATGTAAATGTTTTATAAATGTAATTTTTATAATTAAAATTATTTTGTAACGTTATAAATGTCTTTACTGTAATATTCGATCATCATCCTTGCTGAATAAAAATATGACTTTTTTCTTTCTAAATATTTCTTTTGAAGCTTTTGAAGTTTGGGGTATATCATGTATACTATACCGTTACCATTTGATGCCATCTTCGTACTCTTACATAATCTTTGTTGCACCTGTCTCAGGTGATCACGGATCTGGAGGAGCAGCTGACGCAGCTGACGCAGGAGAACTCCGAGCTGAACCGACAGAACTTCTACCTGTCCAAACAGCTGGACGAGGCCACGGACGAAAACGAGGACAGACTGCAGCTCAAGCAGGACGTGGAGCGCCTGCGCCGGGAGGTGGCCGACCGAGAGATGCACCTCAACAACCAGAAACAGGTAGAGTCCACACACACACACACACACACTCCCATCGGCAGGTGTGTGAGTCACAGACGCATGTGGACGCAGCGGTAGAGAGATGTAGGCTGAATTTAAGAGCCAGCCGCAGGTGATGAGCACTGCTTTAACAGATGCTGCTCTCTTTTAGAGGATGTTTAGCTGTCATTAGCGTCTTGAAAATGAGTGTAATGTAAGAATTTAACACATTAGGCGACTAAAAGGCGTTCTGTAAAACATTTCAAAACATTATTTCCAGTTCAAAATGCTCATTCATTCATTAAAAGTAAACTATAAAAGTGAAGCATTCTGGTATTTAGTAATAATAATGACCTGTAAATAGGAATATGGTAATAATGATGACATGTTAACATTGTTTAAAAGTTTGGGCTCGGTAAGATTAAATTATTTATTTTTTTAAATAAAGAAACAAATACTTTCATTAAACAAAGATGCATTAAATTGATCAAAAGTGACAGTAAAGATGTTACGAAATATTTCTATTTAAAATAAAATCTATTAAAATTACATTAATTTAAAATGTATTAAAATAAAATTTAGTTAACTTAAAAAAGGTATCCTCGTCTACTAGCTAGGCAAAAATTGTTAAAAAATTATCCAGTAATTATGAAAACTGGAAAAATCATGGAAAATTAAAAGATTGATGTCATAACATTATAATATCATATAATTTAAATATATAATATAAATATCTGGCAATTTTAAAATGGTCCTTTCCAGGCCTGGAAAAGTCTCGGAAATTAATAAAATAATTAAAACTAAATTGTTAAAAAAAAGAATGAAAACAAATGTAAATAAAATGTATTTATTTAAATTAAATCAAAAGGTGACAGTAACATTTATAATGTTGCAAAATGTTACAAAAATCATTTTCAACATTGATAATAATCAGAAATATTAGAATGAGTAATGATGCTGAAAATTCAGCTTTGATCACAGCAATAAATTATATTTTACAATATATTCACATAGAAAACAGCTATTTTAAATTGTAATATTATTTCCCAATATCACTGTTTTTGCTGTATTTCGGATCAAATAAATGCAGTCTTGGTGAGCAAAAGAGACTTCTTTCAAAAACATTAAGGTATCTTATCAGCCTCAGACTTTTTAAACTGTTGTGTAGGTGGTCATGAAGTCATTTATTTCTCAGTCTGATGTCCAAAAAGTTATGGAAGATTGCAATGCATCATAAATGCAGTTTAGTTTCAGTAAAAGCTCTCTTTCCTGTGGAAGACTTTTATATGATATAATATAGTACAGTACGTTTTCATAATTTCTCATGATATGACTGTTTTACGGTTTGAAAATGAATGAAACCACACATGAACAGCAAATCACAGCTGTCCTCTTCAGTGCCAAAACAAAGCTGTTTAATTAGCTGGAAAATGATGCTCGCAGGTTCTATTGTTTTGCGTGATGATGCCGCAGCGAGATGTGGAGAGGTGTGTGTGTGTGTGTGTGTGTGAGGTGATGTAGGCGCGTAGGACGCGTGTGTAGGTGTGCAGTCCTTGCTGTTGTATAACAGTAGCGGATGGTAATCATAGACGCTGGTAGGAGGCAGAGATGTGTCATATTCACTCGCTGCTCCCCTCTGCCCTGCCAGCGTTGGACTTCACAGGGGCAAAAGCATGCCGGCTATATTTGGAAACTCTCTCTCTCCTTCTATGTCTTTCTGAAATGTGGTAATATCCAGTCCTGCCACTGAGATGCACTTCTGAGCACATCTGCCCAATTCAAGACACCCTCGATCCCCCCGCCGGCTCTCTGAGGATCAATTCCAATTGGCAGCGACTCTGAGATCCGGACCTGCTAATGAAAGTCAAAAAGAAAAATCTGCAGCTTCATTTCTGCATCTATCAGCATCATTTCGGTGTCATATCCTGCAGTTCCTTAGATGCCATCTGTTGGTTTGCAGCAGATGTATTGAATAAGTTATCGTCATCGTCACAGAGAAAACAGAAATATCTGGCCCTTTTAAAATGGTCATTTCCATGCCTGGAAAGTCTTTAAAAATTTCAAATTGAATAAGAATTTAATTAATAAAAATTTACAAAACCTTAAATTATTACAGTCTCTAAAAATCATGGAAACTTCTGTAATAACAATAAATGTAAATAGAAAAAGATTAATATGATTTAACGTTATATTAAACCTTAAAAAATTTATTACAATTTTTATTTTAAATAAATAATATTTTATTTGAATAAAATATTCAAAAAAACATTATGCTCATCTACATTTCCAGGCCTGGAAATAATGGAATTTAATAATGAAATTAAATAAAATTAATTGTAATTAAATGAAATTAAAATTATTTAAAATTTATTTAAATACAATTTATTTAACTTATAAAATAATAGCTTGGAAAAGTCTTGGAAATTATTAAAATCATTCAAATAAAACGGAAAACTCTATAATGAAAAATAAATGTAAATGAATTAGATCAGATGTATTTAGCTTAAATTATAATAGAATTCAAATTAAATTGCATTTATTTAGATAAAATGTATTTAACTTATTAAAAATGATAAATTTCCAGGCCTGGGAAAGTCTTGGAAATGAATAAAATCCTATAATAATAATAATAATGAAACTTCTCTAATAACTTCTATAATGAAAATTAATGCAAATAAAATGAATATGTATTTAACTTCAAATTAAAATGAAATTACATTAGTTTAAAATTTATTTAAATAAAATGTTTTTACTAGTAAAAAGTTATAGTCATCTACAAAATCGAAACATTTTATCTGCTAGACATTGTTATTTATGAATGTATTCTCTCTAAAACAGCAAAATAATTATTATAAAATAATAATTATGAACAACTGGACAATTCAAATTAAATGATTGTTGTTTGAGTAACACTATTATCAGTGCATTTATATGCTACAAAATGTGCCCACTGTGATAGTCTGATAGCATAGAAATGACGTGCTTGTGTGTGTAGAACATCGAGACGCTGAAGACCACATGTACGATGCTGGAGGAGCAGGTGCTGGAGCTGGAGACGCTGAACGATGAGCTGCTGGAGAAGGAGAGACAGTGTGAGAACTGGAGATCTGCCCTGGAAGAGGAGAAGAACCAGGCGGAGCGCAGAGCCAGAGACATGCAGAGACAACTGGACAACGAGAAGCAGAACAGGTATCGAAGCACACACGTTTGACTGTGAGAGCTGGACGACAGCTGGACAATGCCAGAGTCATGGCCTAACGGTTAGTGCATGACACAGACGCCTACATAATGAGCCATGAGTTTGAGTCTGGGTAGTCAAAAATAACATTTGTGACCCTGGACCACAAGACCAGTCTTAAGTCGCTGGGGTATATTTTTAGCAATACTCTTCCAGGATCAGTAAACAGTCCTCCATAAAATGTGCTGCACACATCTGGATATTTGGGTTGAACTGTTCTGGAACGGTGTTGTAAATACAACTTAACCACTGATTTCTAGTCGTGTCCTCTTTTGGAAGACCAAACAAAGTAGTTTCGCTCTCACAACGAACAACACAGCGGCCTAGCGTGAGGGGAAGCCCCGGCTTAGCGTGCACTGAGGCCGGGATAGAGTGAGCTGAGGCCGGGACAGAGTGAGCTGAGGCGGCGGGTTCATGAACGGCGCACCCGGCGGATGCGACGAATGAGCGGCAACCACATGTGACGGACCCCGGGCTGGACTCCGCTTTATCCACGGTGAAAGTTGATGTATTCCCTCAGCGACCAGCACAGATCAGCTCCAGGCATGACGAAGCGGATATCGTCCTCTTTTGGAAGACCAAACAAAGTAGTTTCGCTTTCACAACGAAGCACACAGCGTCTTCACGACATGGCTGCAGCGTCAACAATAATACAGCGAGAATAAAAGTTACGCCTTCTTTCTTTGCGTGAACATTTGGGCGGCGTTATGCAAATCTTCCCACATAGTGACGTAGACATGTGGGGGCGTGTTAGAACGAGCCGTTTTAGGTAGGCGTGGTTGACTCTTAACTTTTATAAAGAATATCTCTTTGGATTTGAGACTTTAGTCTTTGCAACTTTACAGATCTTCTTTATGCACCAAGAGCTT